>NC_090653.1:147650071-147812571 GCF_040937935.1 Hyperolius riggenbachi
AGTACCCAAAATTAAAGGATTTGTGGCGGCTCAGTTATTCTTTTACGGTTCCGACTCCTCCCCTTGCCTACCTCCAATTGACAAACTAAAAGTGGCCGCCCCACTGCAGCCCCAAAATGAATCAATTATTTGCCTCAATTCTTTTACCGGAGACCGGAGTGCTGGCTGGGATCTGCACGGAAGGGCTCCCGCCTCCTTTAAATAATTAGTTCCGCAGTGCGCGGCCTGTGACTAATCCTCAGTACACTGCGCCCCGGGGCAGCTACTACAGCTCAGCTACTCGTTCGTTGTGGCAGGTAAGCAGAGCAGAATGCGGCAGGTATACTTCTGCCAGCATCCGCTCTGCGATGAATGGCTCTGTGTGCATTGCGCGTGTCCCCGGCTGACAGATGTCAATAGAAGACGGGCAAGGGAAGGAGCCAGAGCCGTAACAGAATACGGAGCCGCCAGGAATCTTAATTTTGGGGAATAGCCGCAGTGTAACCGCCACTTCTAGTTTTGACTGGCCAGAACCCGAAGTGGCTAGACTTCGGGTTCTGGCCGTAACATATACAAAGAACCCCTGAAATACTGCACATAAGGAGCAAGAAAATATTTGCAATATAATGGCATGCAATATCCTAATGCAGTGTTACTGTAAAATGCAAGCATTAAGCGCTCTTTTCACTGACTATATGCGACGCAAGGCTCAAGTAATATATGGAACCACCCCAGGTGTCGTAGAGATCATGGAGATCTATTACATATGCTTTGGCATTGTCCAAAGCTACATAGATATTGGGGCACAGTATTGGATACTATTGATACTGTTGTAAAACAAAAAATTCCTAGAACGGTTCAATTTTATGTATTAGGGCTGGAACCCACAGGAGCGCTTTTGGCAGCGTTTTGGCAGCACTGCGATACGATAGCAGTTTGCCAAAACGCTGGGCTAATGTTAATGGATGGGGCAACTTCCACAGGAGCGTTTGCGTTTCCCAGAAACACAAACGCAGGACCTGCAGCATTTTGGGAGCGTTAGCGCTTCAATGTAAAGTATTGAAACGCTAGCAGAAACGCTCAGCAAAACCTAAACTGAGCGGTTTTGCTAGCGTTTTGCGGTTCAGCACACTAACAAAATGAAAAATAATTCACAGGACCAATCAGGATAAAAACGCAAAACGCAAAATGCTAGGCACCCGCTGGGGAAAAAAATACAATGTTGCAAAACGCGACCAAAAACGAATGAATCCGCTTGCAAACCGCTCAGACAAAACGCTAGCGGTTGCGTTTTGCGTTTGCGGTTTACAGTGGGTTCCAGGCCTTAGTGTTGCTTACAGATCTTTCAATACCAGAGCATACTCAAGAGATGGTTCACAGACTCCTATTTCAGGCCAAATTACTTATTTTAAGATCCTGGAAGAATTCCAATCCCCCACTCCCAGATGCCTGGGTTAAACAGATAAATGTGTGCCTTAAAATGGAAAAACTAATTTATGTTCATAGAGGGTCTCATAAATTTGATCTAATCTGGTTGGGCTGGTTGGATACTCCTGGACTTCTGGATCGCTCCTTGATCCAAGACTGACTGTTTGGTGTGCTTCCCCAATGAGTGAAGACCATCAACGAACCTTCTTACATTCAATTTACAAACTTAAAAATGCTTCTATGAGAAATTATGCACAATAATAAACTCCTTTTTATTAATTTTAGCAATTATTTAAAAATTAAACACTATGAAAACTACAAGTGCCTTATGTTACATAATTCAAGTACCGTATATACTCGCATACAAGCCGAATTTTTGACCCCCAAAAAGGGGGCCAAAAGTTGGGGGGTCGGCTTGTATGCGAGTCGTGGGTGGTGGTCTGCGCCCCCCGCCCGCCCGCTTGCTCGCCCCCTCCCTCCGCGGCCGCTGCTGCTGCTGCTATTACCTGCTTCAGCGGCCGCTTCCTAATCCGGGTTCCCCTCTTCATCCTGCGGACTCCGTAAGTGTATCACAGCAGCGCGCCCGGCGCTGCTGCTGTGACGATGCAGGGGGCAGGAAAGAGCGGTTCCCCTGGTAACGGCGCATCGCCGTTACCAGGGAAACCGCTCTTTCCTGGCCCCTGCATCGTCACAGCAGCAGCGCCGGGCGCGCTGCTGTGATACACTTACGGAGTCCGCAGGATGAAGAGGGGAACCCGGATTAGGAAGCGGCCGCTGAATCAGGTAATAGCAGCAGCAGCAGCAGCGGCCGCGGAGGGAGGGAGGGAGCGTGTGGGGCAGTGCGGGGCAGGGCACTATACTAGCTATACTGAGCACTACACTAGCTATACTGAGCACTACACTAGCTATACTGAGCACTACACTAGCTATACTGAGCACTATACTAGCTATACTGAGCACTATACTAGCTATACTGAGCACTATACTAGCTATACTGAGCACTATACTAGCTATACTGAGCACTATATTAGCTATACTGAGCACTATATTAGCTATACTGAGCACTATACTAGCTATACTGAGCACTATACTAGCTATACTGAGCACTATACTAGCTAAACTGGGGCACTATACTAGCTAAACTGGGGCACTATACTAGCTATACTGAGCACTATATTAGCTATACTGAGCACTATACTAGCTAAACTGGGGCACTATACTAGCTAAACTGGGGCACTATACT
This sequence comes from Hyperolius riggenbachi, assembly GCF_040937935.1. Taxonomy (NCBI): domain Eukaryota; kingdom Metazoa; phylum Chordata; class Amphibia; order Anura; family Hyperoliidae; genus Hyperolius; species Hyperolius riggenbachi. The sequence continues at coordinate 147,652,722 of NC_090653.1, forward strand.
AGCTATACTGAGCACTATACTAGCTATACTGAGCACTATACTAGCTATACTGAGCACTATACTAGCTATACTGGGCACTATTATTATTATTATTATTATTATTTAGTATTTATATAGCGCCGACATATTACGCAGCGCTGTACAGTGTATATATATTGTCACTAACTGTCCCTCAAAGGAGCTCACAATCTAATCCCTACCATTGTCATATGTCTATATTATGTAGTGTAAGTACTGTAGTCTAGGGCCAATTTTTTTAGGGGGAGCCAATTAACTTATCCGTATGTTTTTGGAATGTGGGAGGAAACCGGAGTGCCCGGAGGAAACCCACGCAGACACGGAGAGAACATACAAACTCTTTGCAGATAGTGCCCTGGCTGGGATTCGAACCAGGGACCCAGCACTGCAAGGCGAGAGAGCTAACCACTACGCCACCGTGCTGCCCATACTATACTAGCTATATATATATATATATATATATATATATATATATATATATATATATATATATATATATATATATATATATATATATATATATATATATATATATATATATATATATATATATATATATATATATATATATATATATATATATATATATATTATATTATAATATAAATATATATATATATATATATATATATATATATATATATATATATATATATATATATATATATATGCTATACTAGCTATACTGGGGCACTACCTACCCATACTGGGCACTTTACTAGCTATACTGGGACACACTAGGGGAATAAGGCGGCCAGCATTTCCTACCCCCGGCTTATATGGGGGTCAATCATTTTCCCCTGTTTTTTCAGGTAAAAGTTGGGGGGTCGGCTTATATGCGGGTCGGCTTATATGCGAGTATATACGGTATACAGGTGTTCAGCTATTCAGATACAAATTTTAAATTAAAATGGCATTTGTTAAATTGTGCACTGCAATTTTATCAGCATAAAGTTTGATTTCCTTATTGGCCAATGCTCTGGCCATTTATAGTGTAGGTACAGATGTTGCTCATTGACAGCATTTTGCTAAATACTGTCTCATCTCCAAAATTACACTTAAATTAAAAATGTTCATATCCTGCTGAATGCCGATTTCTGCGGCCAATGAAGTAAGCCACCATAACTAGGATTACAAGGGCTCCCAGTACAGCTCCAACGACTATTGGTACTGTGAAATTCTGATCTGCAAAGCAATCTTCCGCTATACAGTGAAAAAAAAAGAAAAGAGAAAAACAAAACAAAAAGGAAACTAAAAATCAATTTTTTTTTTTTAAACAGACGGAAAAAGTAAATCTTAAGCATTACAGTAAGCATCTTTAAATTCTTCAGCGCATGACAGCTTTTAAAGAGAACCCGAGGTGGGTTTGAAGAATGTGATCTGCATACAGAGGCTGGATCTGCCTATACAGCCCAGCCTCTGTTGCTATCCCAAACCCCCATAATGTCCCCCTGCACTCTGCAATCTCTCATAAATCACAGCCACGCTGCTGACAAACAGCTTGTCAGAGCTGGCTGTGTTTATCTCTATAGTGTCAGTCTGCTGCTCTCCCCGCCTCCTGCAGAACTCCAGTCCCCGCCTGCATCTCTTCCCTCCCTGCTGATTGGAGGGAAGGGATGGGGGCAGGGACCGGAGCTATGCAGGAGGCGGGGGGAGCAGCTGAGACTGACACTACAGATGTAAACACGACCTCACAGCACTGCTGTGATTTATGAGGGATTGCAGAGTGCAGGGGGACATTAGGGGGTTTGGGATACCAACAGAGGCTGGGCTGTATAGGCAGATCCAGCCTCTGTATGCAGATAACATTCTTTAAACACACCTCGGGTTCTCTTTAAACTGTAGTAAAAGGAGCACACAAATGTTGATTTAATAATCAGGCTAAAGTGACAATACTGTCACCAGTCATTCATAAATCACAAAGAACACTTTGCTTTGTAAAATATTTGCCTTTATGTTCTCAATTTTTCCTATGTTAAAACAAAATATAATGTAAAATTAGACAGCCATAAAACTATGTACACATTAAAATGAACCCACTATTTTTTTCTTAATCTAATTGCCTAAGGGTATGGCAAGACAGAGCATCCCCGATCGCATGGTTTTCATTTCCCATGCCCCTCCTGGCTGCAGGAAACTGCTGTTGTACATTATTATTTGTCATCCCTTTGCGCCACCCTCCCCCCCCCCCCCCCCCCCCCCATAGCAACAAAACACCTCTCTATCCTGAAGGGCAGCACAGTATCCACACTGCATCAGGCAAAGAATTGTCACTAAGCAGAGCCGGGCCAGAGGTAGGAGAGGCTCAAGCCTCAAGGTGTAGTGTGTGGGGGGGGGGGGGGGGGGCTACTCAACTCACTAAGCCATCATTCCCCTATTGTGTTTGCAGCAGAGAAGGGGGGGGGGCCTCTGGGACGCTTCTTAGTCTAATAAGAATCAGTGTGTGACAGCTGGAGTGGGAGGGATGGAGGGGTGCATTTTGGTGTCTCAGCCTTGGGTGCTAGAAAACCTTGTTGCAGTACCGATTAAAAAAAAAAAAATCGGAAACCAGAGTCACCCGTAAAAAGAGATTAAAAACTGAAATTGGAAACGCATGTAGTGTGCAGGGAGCCTAACCGTGCTAACAAAAAGCAACTTTTTTAAAAAAAATTTAAAACAGAACTCCTTTCAAGCCCTTTTCCAGGCAGCTGAACTGTGCGCTCAGCGAGCAGTTGCCAGGCAGCATCAAGCAGTTGTGAGAGCTCAAGTCTCTTCATTGCCCATTAACTGCTTGTGCAAAAAGGGCCCTGAGCCTGGAACCCACTACAAAACGCTATTGCTAATCGCAATCGCTAGCGTTTTGTATGAGCAGTTTGTAAGCGATTCCATGAGCGTTTTAGGGAGCGATTTTAAAAAGTGTATCAATTTGCCAGCAGTTGTGTAGCTATTAGCGTTTTAAATTCTTATTGGTCCTTTCTATTAATTTTAATTTTGTTAGTGTGCAGTTATATCAAAACGCTAGCAAAATTTCTCCATGCAGGTTTCTATGAGCGATTACATACTTTACATTGAAGCACCAATGCTAACAAAATGCTGCATGTCCTGCGTTTGCAATTTTACTAATCGCTTCTGTGGAATTTGCACCATAAAAATCACTCTAGTAGGTTCCAGCCCTCAAAGTGGACCCAAATTAAAAATAAAAAATTTCAGAAGTAAAATATTTTCTAAATTATAATAGCAGCCTTTCTTCTGCTGCATGACGACAAAATATTTTACATTTATTGGAGGAACCCCTCCCTCCCTTTCATATTGCCAGGACAGAATCCGGCACACTGGTGTCCGGCAAGAGGAATTGCTAAGGGCTGCCACCTGTATAACCCTAGTTCTGAAAAGGGTGAAAAGTATGCACTGAAATGCACATAGGCTTGAACTGCTGTATCTTTGTATGTGTCAAGAGTGGTGCAACTAAATATTTTAAATAAAAAAAAAAAAAAAAGTGTTTGGTTTGGGTCTGCTCTAAAGAAAGTTTTTATTGCAGGTGACTTCACATTATTACAGCTGCACGTTTTACTTACCTTTTACCAACCCTTGCTATGGTCTAACATTACTTGGGGACAGGGTTAAAAATCAAATTTCATTGTAAAATTGGATTATTAACTAGTACAGGCCAGTTGTGCAAGGTAAATAGATATGATCAATTAGAGTGTGTACACATCCAATTTTAACTGGCCAATCAAAATGTGAGTATGCACCCTAAAATGCAACAGAATTTACATTCACTAAAAAAAAATGCAATTTCTATGCAGAGTGAAAAAAAACACATCAATCCCAATAACTGCATTAGACTGGACTAAGCTGAAGCTGCATCCATATTGCAAACAAATTTACAATGACTTTGCAATTCATTGATCAATCTATTTGGGATATTTAATCAGGCATAATAAACAGAAGCTGATTATATTATTATATATTGTAATAGAATGGTAAAACCTTTAGAGATACTCAGCTTTATTTATCGAAGTGGATGCAAAAACAAAAACTGGAGCCAAGGCACTGCAGCCATGTAGCGCTCCCAATCCGGTTCCAGCTGTAATATGCACTGCTCAATTTTTCTACTTTTGCTCCAGCATGCTTTGCACCCATTATATGTAATAAAACACCGTTGCTTAGCTAAAACACGCAGAGCCATTACAGGTAAAGTAGAGGTCTCCTGGCAGGCAAAATAATCACATTTATAAAACCAAAAAGAAAATGATATCTACACTGAAGAACCTATTCCACCAGCAGCTAAGACATACTCTTTACATACCGACTCATTTCAAATATTCAGCAGAAATATAAATGCCTTATGGTAAGAGCCAGGGCCATAACAGCTTCTCTGCAGGAGGAAAACCAAATCTTCTGTGGACCACCCCATTGCAGTCTTCTCATAGGAAGTATGGTGCACACTCTAGTCCAGGCTTTCTCAACCAGGGTTCTCTGGAACCCCAGGGTTCCTTGAGCACTCTGCAGGGGTTCCTTGGCATTTTCCCCCATCGTGGGGGAAGTATAATAGAGCACCGTATAATAGGTAGTACTGTAACAAGAAACACTAATTTGGGGCATCAGGAGATGGTATAATGAGTGGCAGTGTAATAGGGGGTTGTGAAATAAACAACCACACACACTTTTAAAGACCATGCCTCCTGCAAAATAAATGCAGGGGTTCCTTGAGATCCAAAAGTTAATTGCAGGGTTCCTCCAGGGTAGAAAGGTTGAGAAAGGCTGCTCTAGTCTTAAGCTCAACACACCATACAATCATGGTTGTACAGATTTACCAAATCTATGTAGTATAAGGGCCAACAGATTGAAAATACCTTGAATGATTGATTGGTTAAGCTCTTATACTACATGAAAGTGGTAAGATTGAACAACCAAGATTGTATGGTGTGTGTTGAGCCTTACTCTTAAAAAGCACAACTGAAGTGAAAGGGATATGGAAACTGCCATATTTCCTTTTAAACAATGCACATTGCCTGGCTGTGTTGCTGATCCTCTGCCTCTAATACTTTTACCTATAGACCCTGAACAAGTATGCAAATTAGATGCTTGAAAAAAATTGCGTACGAGAGGAATCGGCGCAGGATACAGAGGGTATATGGCTGATCCTTGCTGCACAAGACCCGGCCATATTAAATACTATTCCCCTCCAAGCCGCCATGGATGGTAGGGAATTAAATAAATGGCTTCCAGTAATTGCTGGAGTCCGAATTATGGTGTTTTAGAAGTAACTTCAGCTCAGGCTTCTGACGGCGCTGAAGTTACTCACTGCTGCGCCCAAGTCTCCTGTGCTGGAATGAAAGTGTTTGGGGAAAAAAATTGCCCTATGCTTGTTTCAGGTGTATGATTCAGACACTACTGAAGCCAGTAAGATCAGCAGGACTGCCAGGCAACTGGTATGGTTTAAAAAGAAATAGATATGCCAGCCTCCAATATCCCTGTCACTTCAGGTGCCCTTTAATGTTGCTAGTATTAGAGTGCAACCATAACTGGGATCCCCAGAAAGACCGTAAAAGCTGGTTATGGTCCCCACCTGCCTATTAAGTGGTCACAATTAAATGACCCACTCTGCTATAATGCTTAACTTCAAGATTCTGAGTGTGCCGTTGTGTCTGAACTTTCACCTCCATGTTTGGAGTAAGTAGGTGGTATTTTCTTGTGTTCTTCTCCTGTTGTAAGTCTTACCCAAGTGTTTTCTTCTGATTAAGCCCAATAAGTAATTTATCCAGAGAATATTCTTCCATTTGTCATCTGTCAAATTCCTATACATCCTTGCTCATGGTCATTGGTTTTGATTTATAAAATTAAGCACTATTTATAGATCAGTTATTTCAAATGACAGGATGTCTGTCAGCCTTGGAAAGTGGATACGGTTGTAGGATAGAGTTTCCAAACCACAAGTGTAGAGAACAGGGGCAAGTTTCAGCTATGCAGGCAAATGACCAGATAAAGGAGCGGGAATAGTAATTAACGCTGCTGGGACATGTGCAGAAACAGAGTAAGTCGTTTATCGGCTTTCCCCTGCACCAAAATCTCCCAGTGGCCAAGTAATTAAGTACACGCAAAAATTCCCTAGTCAGATTCTCCGAAAACTAGTGGAAGACAGGGTACAGACTAACAAAGGAACTTGCTTATCTCTTGTTTATGGTATCAAATTCATTTCACTCTAAACTGAGGGCAGTCTGCTCTAATCTGATGGCAGAGTGAGTCATGAGGGGAGGGGGACTTCCCTCACAGTGCATCTATTAACCATGTGTGTGAGAAAAAAGTCCTGTGTCTGACTTAAGTGTCTGAAGAAAGAATAGGAAATGTAACTTGTTATAAACATTTGTAATGGTCCATGACACCACAGCTTTTTGAACTTTTTATTTCAGAAAAAAACTCTGTAGTCTGATATGCAAAACAAAACACTGGCTGTGCATTGAAGCAGACACCCCTTTGCGAATGATTTGTCTCAATAGAGCCAAATCCTCCACACAAGCTTTTGCCTCTGATATTCAACATGAAAAAGTAGGAAAAGGTTAACACAGCTACTTAGACATTTGTACACTGTCATTTTTAAACACATGATTTGATAGTGTTCCTTTAACCACTTCACCACTGAGGGGTTTTACCCCCTGAGCACTTAGAGCAATTTTCACCTTTCAGCGCTCCTTCCATTCATTAGCCTATAACTTTATCATTACTTATCGCAAAGAAATGAACTATATCTTGGTTTTTTTCCGCCACCAATTAGGCTTTCTTTAGGTGGGACATTATGCCAAGAATAATTTTTTTCTAAATGTGTTTTAATGGGAAAATAGGAAAAATGTGGGGAAAAATTTTTCAGTTTTCGGCCATTATAGTTTTTAAATAATGCATGCTACTGTAATTAAAACCCATGAAATTTGCCCTTTTGTCCCGGTTATAAAACCATTTAAATTATGTCCCTATCACAATGTTTGGCGCCAATATTTTATTTGGAAATAAAGGTGCATTTTTTTCAGTTTTGCATCCATCCCCAATTACAAGCCCATAGTTTATAAAGTAACAGTGTTATACCCTCTTGACATAAATATTTAAAAGGTTCAGTCCCTAAGGTAACTATTTCTGTATTTTTTTTTTAATTGTAATTTTTTTAATTTTTTTTTAATTACAAAAAAAAAAAAAAAAAGGGGGGGGGGGGGGGAGTGTGGGAGGTAATGAGTTAATTTTTTGTGTAAAAATCATTTGTATGTGAAAAATGTGTAGGGTGTAGTTTACTATTTGGCCACAGTAACTTTTTGTTTTAATGCAACCTCCAAGCTTCCTTCCGGAAGCTTGGAGGAAGTATAAGGAGGCTGGACACTTGAGTTTTTTCTCACAATGATCGCGCTGCCCATAGGAGAGCAGCGGATCATTGTGGGGCTTAGATCAACGAACGGGAATGGATTTTCCCGTTCATTGATCTCCGGGCGGGCGGCGCGTTTACGAGCAGGAGCGCGGACAGCGTCAGGAACGCGGAAAGTACGGATTTCTCCGTCCCTGGGGGTTAAAGGATGGAAAAAGGGACGGAGAAATTCGTACGGGCGGGGGTAAAGTGGTTAATAGTATAAATCAGCTCTTGTATAGCATCAGCTCTTATATAGCTGTATAAATCAGCTCTTGAACCACAAGTGTACTGAATTGATACCTGCCTGCACTAGGAAAAAAAAAATTCACTACAAAACTCCTTACGTTACAGTGGATTTCCCCAGGCAATACACTTTAAAGGTGGCCATATATCTAGGGATTTTGCAGCCCGATCAACCATTGTTAAATAATTTTATTGAATTGGGCAAAATCAGTGCAGCAACAAGAATGCCCGATTGACAATTTGACCACTCTCAGATTGAAATCAGTTAAAAGTTAAAAAAATATAAATAAAAAAAAAATACATTTTAGAATGATGTGGCTGATCAGGTGAGAAATCAGGATGAGCAATGAAACTGAAGGAGCCCCCAGCCGATGTCCTCCCAAATGTTAAAGTGTGCCCCACCCACCTGCATTAAAAAGTTAATGTTCCAGCTGCCGCGAGTGTCCTGCTTCCCCTTTCACATCCTACGCAACTACCACTTGTAGCGCGCTAGTACGTGTGTGATGTCACATGTGCGTCACATGCAAAACGTGGCAGCCACGTGGGACGTAAATCGGCAAGGAGCAGCTGGAACATGTGAGATTTTAATGCATGAGCACCTTCGTATTAATTTTTTTTTTTGGGGGGGGGGGGGGCATTTCATGCTGAAATCAATCGGGAATCGACTAGCAGGGTATGGACAGCAGAGAGACTTTTGGTTGATTTGTCCATACACAGCTAGAAGAAGTATGGGCACCTTAAAGAGACTGAATGTTAAAGTGAATTTAGACTCGCTTCAGTCATGTTAAGAACTATAACACTTTATAAACCGCCGCTATCCTGTAGCAAAACAAGAGGTTTATACCCCAAATCCCCCCTGCAAAACCCACAACTTTCTTGGTCTTGCTGCTCATGGAGGAAGAGCTATGAGCTTCAGCTCTGCATCCATGCAAGTCAATCGCCACGCGATCAACGGGGATTGACGTGCCAAGAGGCAGAGCTACAGCCATTAGCTCTGCCTCATCAGGAAGCACTCCCCGGAGTTAGGAGAGGGGATTTGGGGGTAATAAACCCCTGGTTTTGCTACGGGATAGCGGTGGTTTAGAAGGGGTTATAGTTCTTAACATGACTGAATGTTAAAGAGAATCTGAAGTGAGTCTAAATTCACTTTAAGAGCAGAAGATAAAGAAAGTTGACAGGGATAGGAAAGAGGCAAGTAATTTAATGTTCATTAAAGGATTGCATAGTTTAGGCATCAGGATAGTGAAGATGGGATACAAAAAGGTAGTACATAGCCATACTCCTGGTTATCACAAAGCTGCTGGCGTACTGAAAACACACATCAGCAGGAGAGCCAGGCAAGTGGACTAAAGATGGGGAGCAAATATTCCTCAATACCAGTTGTGGAACCAGGTCAATGAAAGGAAAGGTTGCTGACATTCTCTGAATCTTGTTAGAAAAGTTTACAGTTGCCAAACTTCATACTGTGGAAATGTCCCTTTACTCCCTGCATCTCATCACCTAGACTTCAAAACTATTATTCCCAAGGGTTTCAGGTTGGGTTAGGCAGAGGGTCAGTAAAGATTCAGTGGATTAGGGTAGGACCAGAAACATAAGCAATGATGCTCCGGTGGATCTGCGGCTGTGCAAAACAGAACCTTTAGCCAATTGCTGCAGTGTGCTCCATACTTGCATTCTAAATAGTCAGGTAAAAGGACAACTGAAGTGAGAATAGGCAGGCTGCCATATCCATTTCCTTTTAAACAAAACCAGTTGCCTTGCAGCTGAGCCATTTGGCTGCAGTAGTGTGAACACCACCAGAAACAAGCATGCAGCTAATCTGGTCAGTTCTGACAATATTGCCAGAAACACCTGATGTGCCTATGCTTGGTCTGGGTTCATGGCTGAAAGTATTAAAAACAGGATCAGCGCCCTGCTACTGGTATTGATTAAAAGGAAATAAATATGACAGCCTCCATATCCCTCTAGCTTCAGTTGTCCTTTAAAGGGGAACTGAAGAGAGGTATATGGAGGCTGCCATGTTTATTTCTTTTTAAGCAATACCAGTTGCCTGGCAGCCCTGCTGATCCTCTGCCTCTAATACTATTAGCCATAGCCCCTGAATAAGCATGCAGCAGATCAGGTGTTTGACTTTAAAGTCATATCTGACAAGACTAGCTGCGTGCTTGTTTCTGGTGTTATTCAGATACTGCTGCAGAGAAAATCGACCAGCAGGGCTGCCAGGCAACTGGTATTGATTAAAAGGAAATAAATATGGCAGCCTCCATATACCCCTTCAGTTCCCCTTTAAGGAAAGCTCACCAGTGAAAAAACAACAAGAATCTCTCCAATGGGTACAAAAGCCATAAGGCTAGGCTCACAGGTTAGGCTCAGTGGGTGTTGGGTCCCGTGACAGCAGGGACGCAACTAGAAAGTGGCATTGCATATCAGTGTGTTGCGTCGCATACAGTTAAGCATACAGGCAATGAAGAGTATAGTTCAATATTACATGCACATTTTGCAGTAGCTCATTGCATTACGATGCCACATGCTGTTACACCACAATGCACTCGCCACACTGAACACCACATAGGTGGTGCATTGCAGCGTGGCAAGTGGCGTTACAATGCAGCAGTTATGCCACACCACAATGTAAACGTAGCTATGTAGATAGGTTTATTTCCATCTGTACCCAAACTGCAGATTTCCCTCCAGTTACTGAAAGGAAAAAAAAAAAAATCCTACACCTTCTACAAAATCCAAAACTTCAAATAAAGCAAATGAACAGGTATAAACAATTGTTTCCACTCATTTTATTAATAGTTAGAATTATATTCATCAATTTAATGACCAATTTAAAAATACAAAACACTCAGATGTTTAGACAAAAAAAACGCACAAGAGGAAGTCATAAAACCCAACTGCAAAATACATTAGTGCTTCATATTCTATGCTCATGTAACCAAGTTTTAACAAGTCAAGCGTTGTCCATGTCATTCAAAAATGGACGATGTGGTTAAAATATTAAGTACTCCTTTGTGCAGGTACCTGCAGCAGTGGCAGCAATGCCTGGAATAATGCACCCGATATTGCTGCCATGTCTGCAGGCTCTGGAGAAATCTTCCTGTAGGAGTAGATATAACAGCCCAAGCCCATCTAGACTGCACAGCCAGCAGCTCACAACATATTCAGCAGTCAGTGATGTGAAGGTGGGCTGGGGGGAGGTACAGCTGTTGGCCTATTTGTAGACTCTTTTCTGGTTCAGATACTGGGGAGTATACAACATGAGTTACTATGAAAAGAATGTGCATAACAGGAAATATGCCAAGTTCATCTAAATGAGAGGAAGCCTCAATATAGGAACAAAGCTTGGTTCATACACTAATAGATTCAGCTGGAGCATTACTGTATCCATATAGTACAGAGACTGAAGGAGACAAGCCAGGAGGACGCTGCAGGACCTCGCTGCCTACGGTGAGCTGAAAGAGGCCCCAGGTAAGTATTCTTTTAAATTTAGACACTCCTCGGAGTCTCTTTAAAAAGTGACATGAGGCACCATTTCTGCAGTGCGGAAAAATGGGCAGCAGGGAGGGGGATGAAGCAGACTGCATTACAATGTAAAACATCAGTGATCACCAAATGGCCTGTGTACAAAAGTCTCCCCCTCTGAATTACTGGCCTATAACAAGAAGCCCTGCTCCGAATCCAGGGGATGCATTGCTTGCTACAGGCATGAGATTCAAACCACTGATGCCCAAAAATAAGCATAACCACCAGAAATAGGCCCCCTCTTCAATATCAAGATGGAAGCTTCCAAATTCCTCTTCGGTCAGGTTTCCTTTAAATTTTTAAAGCATAACTTTTTACCTACACTTGACTGATCAAAGATTAGTTATTTTTTACAGTAGTATAAAAGTAGGGACAGTAAAGGAGATGAAAAATGGTTATACAAATGATAAAGGGGGGCAAAATAGAATATATTCCAGTTAACACAGGACAAATACTGATAGGCTAACACAAAATTAATTTAACATACAGCAGGCTCATTTGCTGTAACTTAAAGTGATTGATACAAGACCCTCTGAAAAATGTTAAAGCGGATCTCCAGCTTAAAGGAAAAAAAAAAAAATCTAGCATGCTACCTGTAAAAGAAAGTTATAGTTACCTGTGCTGCCTAGTTCCACATCACCCGACTTCTAGCACATGGCCCTGCCTCCCCTCTTCCGGGAGTGAATATCATGGCATTTTCCTCTGGGGAGAGAGGGGAGGTTGGGCCATGTGCTCGAAGTCATGTGATGTGGGGGTCTTCAAGACAAGGCAGCGCAATTAACTAACTTTACAGGTAGCCTGCTGGATTTTTACTTTAGCAGGTGAGAATGGTCCGCACAAATGTCTAAAAAAATCCAAAAATGTATTCAGGACATGTTACAGTACAAGAAGCACAAGACTAGTCTTATGCTTTTTGTACTGGAACAGGTCCTAAATTTTGGATGTTTTGAGACATTTCTACAGACCATTCTCACCTTGTTCAGTTTCATTTGGGCCTGGCTGCCTAGGTTCCAGCACAGTCTTGATTCTACAGAGAGGTCACCCCCTTCCCTTCCAATTTTTACTTTACTTTGGAGATCTGTTTTAAGTTATGGACTAGAGATGGCCAATGGCTTGCAAATGTAATGTTAATTGAATTCAACTTGGACGTGAACCAGTCAAATGCACCTCTGAATTACAATGCCCACTTTCAAGCCCCATATAACTTGCATGCAAGTGAGGTTTTTTTTTTCCATCTCATGGACCAGCTCTACCCCTCACTGGCAGATGGCAGATTGTTTCCAGATCCAGCTGGTTGAACAAGCAGCAGTCCTATCCTACAAGAGTGCCATGAGTGCCTATCCTACAAGAGAAGCTATGAAGTTAGAGCAAGCCAAAGGCAAGCACTGGTGAACATATTACCAAAGAGAAATGCATGCAGACCACCAAACCCTAGCTCCACATTATCCTGGACAGCTGGGTCATTTTGTATGTTGGCTTCTATTGCCATTTACTTTATACCGGCTCGGCTGTATTTCAGAGGATCAGGCATGCTACTGACAGGTAGAAGCCTTGGTCGTGTAATCAGTGCCTTTAGCCTGACTGCTGCTAGTGTAAAATAAATGAAACCTAGGAATTTATAAAATGCTACTTTGGTATAAGTACTGTCCAACAGGCACCTGGGATCTGAATAGCCCTGTCAAGGTGGCAGTTTCAACATGCATATCACACACCCAAAAAAAAAAAAAAAAAAAAAAAAAAAAATCATGCAGTATCTTAATGCAATAAAACTGAAAATCGGAGTGGTTTCAATGCCCTTCAACAGACATGGGTACGAGGGTGCACTCCAATCCTTAAAACTTGTGGAATGATAAAGTAGATGCAAGACTGAACAACATGGTCTAAAGTACACAAAGGTTCCCTTCACTTTGTAGAATTTAGCAGCAGCATTTATGTCGTTAAACAATAACTTAGAATAAGAAAACTGCAACACTCAGTTGAGGAAGAAACTTATTGAAAGATGGCGAGACCTGAAGTTCCACAGAAGGTGGGGGTCTAAGCATGGCTCTAGATCAGGCATGGGCAAACTTTGCCCTCCAGCTGTTAAGGAACTACAAGTCCCACAATGCATTGCAAGAGTCTGACAGCCACAGTCATGATTCAAAGGCAAATGCGTTGTGGGACTTGTAGTTCCTTAACAGCTGGAGGGCCAAGTTTGCCCATGCCTGATCTAGACAGACGCATGTTTCAGATTATAATTCAGAACTTGCACCTACTTCAAAACACGAAAGTGCAAATCAGGCCTGTAAAAGGGGGCAATTAAAGGGTCTGATATCCAACATGGGTTTTTCTTCTGCCAATTAGATATGCAACCACAATAATGACAATTAAGCCTGAAAGTGCAGCGCCAACTATGATTGGAATTAAAATGGAGTCTTCATCAATGTAACATTCAGAAGCTGTAGATGAAAAAACAGAAAATAAAAATGGGTGAATATGAAAAAGAAAAAAATTGTGAATCTAAATGCAAGCAAGCCACAACTAAAATAAAAATAAAAGACATACAAAAAATGCAGAAGCAAGTATTTTCCAGACCGATCTTTTATCCTACCAACCCCTCCAGCATAAAATATTGGGCAAAGTAGAAACCCATTTCTACTGAACATGGTCCTTCACTCTCCCCTACTGCCACGTTTTTATTAGCCCAGGCAATCCAGTACTATCTGGCCTTATATCCAGGACGCCAACCCGTCATAGGGTGCTCCCTCCATTATACCAGAGCTCTGTCTCAAATGCAGTAGAGATGAAAAAAAAGAGCAGCCAGGTACCAGTCACAGGACTAAGGAGTTCTTTCTAAATAGGGTCATATGCATGAGCTTTTTACCGGTTATAAGAGAAGTGAAAGAAGGCAAAATCCTGGAGAACAACTTAACTGCAATAGCAACGCACATTTTGTGATTGGTTACTATACGTATTTTACTGCAGATGTGCTCTAACCAAGATGGCATATACAGGTCCTTCTCAAAAGATTAGCATATTGTGATAAAGTTCATTATTTTCTGTAATGTACTGATAAACATTAGACTTTTATATTTTAGATTCATTACACACAACTGAAGTAGTTTAACCTCCCTAGCGGTATGGACAGAAATGTCCGTTCAAAAAAACATGCTGTGAACAGTATAAACATGCATACACATCAATACTCTCCTGCACTGTATACTAGACCCTTGCTTGACACATTTTGGCAAGTTACAGGGAAAAAAAAGTTTTAAAAATAAATTTTATCACTGTTTGCACAGAAATCCTGGGGAAATTGAACGCTGGGAAGGTTAAGCCTTTTATTGTTTTAATATTGATGATTTTGGCATACAGCTCATGAAAACCCAACATTCCTATGAGCACATTTCATCCGACTAAAAAAAAAAAATGTTTTTAAAACAAAAAAGTCAACCTTCAAATAATTATGTTCAGTTATGCACTCAATACTTGGTCGGGAATTCTTTTGCAGAAATGACTGCTTCAATGTGGCGTGGCATGGAGGCAATCAGCCTGTGGCACTGCTCAGGTGTTATGGAGGCCCAGGATGCTTCGATAGCGGCCTTAAAGGAGTCATAGTAAAATGAGTGGTACTTATTGTGACTCCTTTCACAACAGAGGAGGATTTTTATCCAGCTTGTAAAAGATAAGAGCAGAGACGCTGATGGCTTATGTAAATAACACACTGGAGTGTGCATAGAGGGGCCTGGAGAGGGGTGTGCATAACAGATCAGCACGGAAGAGTTGGCAGCCTTCCAGACACAGGGCGACAAGTCCGACAGGGGAAAGATACATTGATTTATTACAGAGACTGATAGTAGAAAGTGCTGCAGTAAGTCAGAGCACATTAGAACAGGTTTAGGAACTTGTAGGATGGTAAAAAAACAGGCTGAAACTTTTGTTGCAGAGTCTCTTTAAAGGCGTCATCGGGGCAAATATAGTAAAATGAGTGGTACTTCCGGGGGGCTTCCTTCAGCCCCAAGCTCCCAGGACCTCCCTCGCAGCTCTGCCCGCAGCCGTTCGCCGAAGCTCCGACCCGGTCCCTGGCGATGACATCAGAGCGACCTGGAGGTCGCTCTGTACTGCGCCATCGGCATTGTCAATCAGTTCTGCGCAGTCCGCTCCACGTGGCGGTGATAGACAGCGGCGATTGCGCAGGCGCAGTACAGCGCGACCTCTAGGTCGCTCTGACATTGCCGGGGACCGGGTCGGAGCTTCGACGAACGGCTGCAGGCAGAGCTGCAGCGAGGGAGGTCCTGGGAGCTTGGGGCTGTACGGCAAGTACCACTCATTTTACTATATTTGCCCTGACGACTCCTTTAACCACTTTCCAACCGCGTCACGCCGATGGGCGTGGCGGCAGCCCCAGGACTGCCTAACGCTGATTGGCGTAAAGTCCTGGGGCTGTAATTTGCATGAGGCTGCGCGCGCATCTCATGCTCGGAGGTGGAGCTCCGCCCCCTCTTCAGGAGACTGTTAGACGGCGATCACGCCGTCTATTTACACTGTGCAGCGCTGCGATCAGCAGCAGCGCTGCACTGGGGACAGCCTCAAGAGGTTAAAGAGACTCTGCAACAAAAGTTTCATCCTGTTCTTTACCATCCTACAAGTTCCTAAACCTGTTCTAATGTGCTCTGGCTTACTGCAGCACTTTCTACTATCAGTCTCTGTAATAAATCAATGTATCTTTCCCCTGTCGGACTTGTCGCCCTGTGTCTGGAAGGCTGCCAACTCTTCCGTGCTGATCTGTTATGCACACCCCTCTCTAGGCCCCTCTATGCACACTCCAGTGTGTGTTATTTACATAAGCCAGCAGCGTCTCTGCTCTCTTATCTTTTACAAGATAAAAGCTAAGCTGGATAAAAATCTTCTGTAATTCCTCAGTATTGTGACTCCTTTCACAACAGACACCGGGTAGAGCTGTCTGCAGGAAGAAACAATCTGTAAAGCTGGCCATACACTGGCCCGATTTGCGCCCGTTTCGACAGCAGATTCGATCTCTGGGATTGAATCTGCTGCCAATCGTTCACGCTACACGCCGAGTTTCGATCCATTTCGTCCGATCCCGTCGATCACGCCGTGCGGAAAATAACCGTCGATCGCCCGCGGGTAAAGAGCGCATCGCTAGCGGCGTTAGAGTGCCCGACTACCGACGCAATAGAGCCCACATACATTACCTGCTCCGCCGGCGCGACTCGTGTCTCCCGGTCACCGCTGCTCTGTCTGCGCTCTGGTCTCCAGGTCCGGCATGCCTCACTTCTAGCCCGGCAGGAAGTTTAAACAGTAGAGCGCCCTCTACTGTTTAAACTTCCTGCCGGGCTAGAAGAAGTGAGGCATGCCGGACCTGGAGACCAGAGCGCAGACAGAGCAGCGGTGACCGGGAGACTGGAGTCGCGCCGGCGGAGCAGGTAATGTATGCGGGCGGGCGGGGGCAGCAGCACCACCACAGATTGTGAACGGTTTCAGGCTGAAATCGGTTCACAATCTGTTTGCTGTAAAGGTAGCCATACGATCCCTCTCTGATCAGATTCGATCAGAGAGGGATCTATCTGTTGGTCGAATCTGATGGCAAATCGACCAGTGTATGGCCACCTTAACTCTTCAGTGAGTGATAGCTGCAGGGGGAAATAAACACAAAAATGATCTATTGAGATTCAAAAGGAATGCTGTATACAGCCTGCTTGTGTATGGATGTATTTTCTGTGTGTGGACATACATTACATCAACCTACTTCCTGTTTTGGTGGCCATTTTGTTAGTTTTAAAAATTTGTTTGTAAACAGACTACTTTTAATGTGGCGGGGAGCGGCGAAATTGTGACAATGGGGAATAGGAGATGTCCCCTAATGCACCGGTATGTTTACTTTTGTGCGATTTTAACAATACAGATTCTCTTTAAGCTCATCCAGAGTGTTGGGTCTTGCGTCTCAACTTTCTCTTTACAATATCCCACAGATTCCTTATGGGGTTCAGGCAGGCCAATTGAGCACAGTAATACCATGGTCAGTAAACCATTTGCCAGTGGTTTTGGCACTGTGAGCAGGTGCCAGGTCGTGCTGAAAAATGAAATCTGCATAAAGCTTTTCAGCAGATGGAAGCCTGAAGTGCTCCAAAATCTCCTGATAGCTAGCTGCATTGACCCTGCCCTTGATAAAACACACAGTGGACCAACACCAGCAGCTGACATGGCACCCCAGACCATCACTGACTGTGGGTACTTGACACTGGACTTCAGGCATTTTGGCATTTCCCTCTCCCCAGTCTTCCTCCTGCCTCTGGGACCTTGATTTCCGACATGCAAAAGTTGCTTTCATCCACTGAGCAACAGTCCAGGGCTGCTTCTCTGTAGCCCAGGTCAGGCGCTTCTTCCGCTGTTTCTGGTTTAAAAGTGGCTTGACCTGGGGAATGCAGCACCTGTAGCCCATTTCCTGCACGTGCCTGTACACTGTGGCTCTGGATGTTTCTACTCTAGACTCAGTCCACTGCTTCCGCAAGTCCCCCAAGGTCTGGAATCGGTCCTTCATATTCTTCCTCAGGGTCCGGTCACCTCTTCTCGTTGTGCAGAGTTTTCTGCCACACTTTTTCCTTCCCACAGACTTCCCACTGAGGTGCCTTGATACAGCACTCTGGGAACAGCCTATTCGTTCAGAAATTTCTGTGTCTTACCCTCTTGCTTGAGTGTGTCAATGATGGCCTTCTGGACAGCAGTCAGGTCGGCAGTCGTATGCTGGATACACACGGTGCGTTCCCGCACTCGATTTCCCGCTCAATTCGTTTATTTCCAACTTGTCTGATATGCATTTCGATGGATCGTTAGGTCGATTTGCATGCGAATCGACCTAACGATCCATCGAAATGCAAATCGGACATGTTGGAAATAAACGAATTGAGCGGGAACGCACCGTGTGTATCCAGCATTACCCATGATTGCGGTTTTGAGTAATGAACCAAGCTGGGAGTTTTTAAAAGCCTCAGGAATCTTTTGCAGTTGTTTAGAGTTAGTTGATTCAGAGGATTAGATTAATAGCTCGTTTAGAGAACCTTTTCATGATATGCTAATTTTTAGAGATCGGAATTGTGTTTTCATGAGCTGTATGCCAAAATAATCATTAAAATAAAAGTCTTGAACTACTTCAGTTGTGAGTAATGAATCTAAAACATATGAAAGTCTTATGTTTATCAGTACATTACAGAAAATAATGAACTTTATCACAATATGCTAATTTTTTGAGAAGGACCTGTAGTACTTTAGAGTCTGGAAAATCTTAGAATGCTTTGATCTCCACTAGCAGAAAATATAGAAACTGAAAGCAGAATCCTGTTATTGTCTCATACTGCCCCTAGTGACAAGTGGCCATAAACATTACAGCAGTACTAATTAAAAGCAGGGAAATTGTGCTAAAATTTGTCTGGAGTCTTCACAAGCCTCTAAAATTGACTGCTAGTGTAAAAAAAAAAAAAAAAAAACCTCAGTTACAGAACCCATTATATTCATGCAGCTTAATTGGGAACATTGCATGCAAACTTAAGAAAAGGCAAAACTTGGCAGACCTGATGGAACTCCAGTTCTGAATGTGATAAACCAGACAAGCTCATCTTATCCTTCCACTATACGGTGACCTGTGACAATTCAGATGGCTCTAGGTTCCAATTTTTTTGTCCAATTTATTTCTATGCAATATAAGCAACTGCCTAAAATATTCATTCAATATATTCACTGGGTTTACCATTCTGCTGCATATATTTGGCAAGATTGAACAAAAAAAATAAATAAATTTAGTGGCCACCATTAGATAACATGTAGGTCTCGCCTTTTAACAAGACCAGCCCTACCCTTACCATACTCCTAATGGGTGTTATACAATACATAAAAAAAAAAAAAAATGAACAGACCGACAACGGTAGGCAGGTGCATCTCATTTGAATGCAGGGTGTGTACTTTGTCTATTAATAGTCCTTGCAGACTTCACGCTGGTAGTCATTTGAATGCAGCCTGCCCTATGTAGCGCCGTTCATTGTTCGCTATGTACATAAGGTATTTTTCGACCAGCTGCTCCCATCTCAAAGTTTTGCATTTAATGTGAAGTTATATGCACAGCTTCTGCTTTGGGTACAAGGTGCGTTTGTTTTCTCACGGTGGGCTCAGCGCATCTCTAACGTATACCTATGTGAGGAAGCCTGGTGATGCGCTGATCTACCTTCTATATCATTAGGTTTGAGTTGGATGATCAAACGCCCGAAGAATTGTATCCTTAAAGAGACACTGAAGCGGGGAAAAAAAAAATGATGATGATGATGATGATTTGTATGTGTAGTACAGCTAAGAAAAAAAAACATTTTAGATCAGATATATCAGTCTAATTGTTTCCAGTACAGGAAGAGTTGAGAAACTCCAGTTATCTCTATGCAAAAAGCTATTAAGCTCTCCGACTAACTTAAGGTGGCCATACACTGGTCGATTTGCCATCAGATTCGACCAACAGATAGATCCCTCTCTGATCGAATCTGATCAGAGAGGGATCGTATGGCTACCTATACAGCAAACAGATTGTGAACCGATTTCAGCCTGAAACCGTTCACAATCTGTTGTGGTGGTACTGCTGCTGCTGCCCCCGCCCGCCCGCATACATTACCTGCTCCGCCGGCGCGACTGCAGTCTCCCGGTCACCGCTGCTCTGTCTGCGCTCTGGTCTCCAGATCCGGCATGCCTCACTTCTTCTAGCCCGGCAGGAAGTTTAAACAGTAGAGGGCGCTCTACTGTTTAAACTTCCTGCCGGGCTAGAAGAAGTGAGGCATGCCGGACCTGGAGACCAGAGCGCAGACGGAGCAGCGGTGACCGGGAGACTGCAGTCGCGCCGGCGGAGCAGGTAATGTATGCGGGCTCTATTGCGTCGGTCGTCGGGCACTCGAACGCCGCTAGCGATGCGCTCTTTACCCGCGGGCGATCGACGGTTATTTTCCGCACGGCACGATCGACGGGATCGGACGAAATTGATCGAAATTCGGCGTGTAGCGTGAACGATTGGCAGCAGATTCGATCCCAGTGATCGAATCTGCTGTCGAAACGGGCGCAAATCGGGCCAGTGTATGGCCTGCTTTAGTCTTGGAGAGGGCTGTTATCTGACTTATTATCTCAACTGTAATTGAACTGTTTACTTTTCCTCTGCTAGAGGAGAGTTCATTACTTCACAGACTGCTCTGAAAGACTCATTTTGAATGCCGAGTGTTGTGTAATCTGCACGTATTATAGAGTGATGCAATGTTAGAAAAAAAAACACTATATACCTGAAAATAAAAATATGAGAATATTTTCTTTGCTGCTAATCTTCTAGTAATTATTCATAGTACACAACCAATTCATTATATCATTTTTTTTTCGCTTCAGTGTCTCTTTAACTGTAACCATGAGTCAGGCTCGGGCTGGAAATCTGCAGCTCAGAATGGTAATCCCCAGCTGGATCCATGAGAGATGTGTAATGTGCAGGCCCTGCCACAGATCTAGCGGTATGTGTAACGTGCTGGGCTGCCAGAGATCTAGCGGTATGATTTTTAAGTTCTAAAAAGCAGGTGGAAAGAAAAAAAAATTTTTGCACTGCATTCAGAAAGGGATGGGCTCCACAGTAGGTAACTACTCAAATTCGTGATTAAAATGAGGCTTTGCTGCCTCAGGTGTGTGCATGGGAGACGGGGTTAATTAGCCAAAAGCCCACCGGCGTCTATGAACAACATGTCTGGAACGCGTCCAACGGGCACGTTCCACGACTAACTGCCGCACACTTCCTCCAAGCCAGAAGGTAGTGAATCATGGAACACATCCCACTGGACACGGTCGAGACGTGTGATACATAGAAGCCGGCGGACTTTTGGGTTATTAACCTAGTCTCCCATGCTCACACCTGAGGCAATGAAGCTTCATTTTAGTCACGAATTCGAGTAGCTACCTACTCGGGAGCCCATCCCTGCATTCAGACACACAGGGCCGGTGCACACTGCCGCGGTTTTTAAAATGCTTGCAGGGTGAAAACCACTTGGCTGATGAAAGTGGATGGTGTGCACTATCAGCCAAGTGGTTTTCACCCTGCAAGCATTTTAAAAACCGCTCCAGTGTGCACCAGCCCTGTGTGTGAATGCAGGGATGGGCTCCCGAATAGGTAGCTACTCGAATTCGTGACTAAAATGACCAGAGCGTTTTTTTTTTTTTCACAAACGCAAACTCGGGGGCTGCAGCATTTTTTAGATTTCTGAGGCATTTCTGCCTCAATGTAAAAGGAGTTCTGTGTAGGTTAAAAAGTAAAACAAGCTGACACTTACCTGGGGCTTCTATCAGCCCCCTGCAGCGGTAATGTCCTGCGCCGTCCTCTCCTGATGCGCAGTTCCCTGCCGCTGGTCCCTGTGTAATCACGCGAGTGATTACACTGCGGCTGCGCTCTCGCTACCGTACGCGTCAGAGCTTACTGCGCAGGCACAGTACAAGAAAACTTGTTACTGCGCAGCAAAGCTCCAGATGACGCAAACTGGAGCGCGCATTCTTAGTCTGTCAGCAGAATGCCCGGTGGCGGCGGGGGAACGGCGCATCGAGAGGACGGCACGGGATATTACCGCTGCAGGGGGCTGATAGAAGCCCCAGGTAAGTGTCAGCTTGTTTTCATTTTTAACCTACACAGAACCCCTTTAAGATATAGGAAAGTAGAAAACCACTCTGAAAAAAATGCTAGATCAGAGTGGTTTTCCAAGAGTTTGTTACAGAAGCTGTTCAGCAACAGCTTTCAATAATATTTGTAATCTGCTAGACAAAAAAAAAAAAAAAAAAAAAAAAGAACAGCCTAGAATCGCTCTGAAATCTGCAAAACACTAGAGGTTTCTGAAGCAGATCTGCTAGAGGTTTTTGGTGTGCACTGGGCCTAAAATCCAGAAATACATCCAAGGAGGTTAATGGCCACCTTCACAAATAAATTACACTATGA
This sequence comes from Hyperolius riggenbachi, assembly GCF_040937935.1. NCBI lineage: Eukaryota > Metazoa > Chordata > Amphibia > Anura > Hyperoliidae > Hyperolius > Hyperolius riggenbachi. Next base: position 147,674,861 of record NC_090653.1, read on the forward strand.
ATCTTTAGTAAGGTGAGGTTCACTAGCTCAGTTTGTGATAGAGATATAGATGTATTAGACCACAAATGCTGCAGTATCACTGGGTATTAGCACCAAGCCCAACAGGCCAGATAAAATACTGCTGCAAAAAAGTTACATAAAACATATTGAAGTTTGGATCATGCAAACACTATAAAGACAAATCGGTTCCTTGATCTCCATTTTAATACAAAACAGGAATTTCCAAAAGCAATTTTAAAGGAATGCAATTTTGACCCTGCATGCCTTCAATGGAATCGCTCCAAAAATGCTTCACCTTTGCAATTTTGGCAAATTGCAAATGCTGCAGTGGACGCCATAGACTTAGTACTTTTCCACGGGCAGTTGATAGGCAGTGAAATGTCTCTCAAACTCACAACTTCTTGCTGCTGCCTGGTAACTGCTTGCTGAACAAACCGTTGCATTACTTATGGAAATGAGGCTACAGAAGAGCTTTTGGAATTTTGCTGGCGATTACGCAAAAGCACAAAGTGCTCCTGTACGTACTTTAGTGGACCCAGCCCTAAAAGAAATGCAGCTATTCTATCTGGTGACCATCTATAAATGGCCACCTTTAGATTGATCAGTCAGATCAAAATCTGACCCGATCACCACACTAGGAACAGATTTAACATATTTCAGTATGCAATAAAAAAAAAAAAAAAAAAAAAAAAAAGGCTTTTAGGCTGCAAATCGCAATACCGATTTTCACTGGATTCTAGCAATAAATAAAAATGTATTTTACTTACCTGGGGCTTGTTTCAGCACCCCCTAGTCTGTCAGAGCCCATGGTGTTCTCTAGGTTCCCTCCATTGCAGTGCTGCCAGCTCCAAAAGACCCACAACTACAGCTATAGTCGCAGGCTACTACGTATGCGCAATTCATTCTTTCGTCAATTGCAGAGCGTGATCGAGGAGATGCAGGTGAGAAGCTTATGTGCAGTAGCCAATAACTAAAGCTGTAGTTGCAGGTCTTTCAGAGCTGGCAACTTAAACGGAAAATCTGTATGGATGAAATCTCTGGCTCAATCATCCCACACCTAAAACAGGCATGCAGCTAATCTGTCAGAATCCTCTGATCTGCATGCTTATTCAGGGTCTATGGCTGAAAGTATCAGCAGGGCTTCCAGGCAACTGAGTTTAAAAGAAAATCCAATATGGCAGCCTTCACATCTCTCACTTGAAGTTCACTTTAAGATATTGGGCGTGTTGAGGTCTTTGCCTGGGGAAGAACATATTCATCTTGCTGAGCACACCCCTGATAGTTGATCTTGTTATCCCATCAGAACGCTTAGGAGATCAAGTCACTGCTTTGACATCAGCAAATTTAGTTTTTGGACCTACTGATTGTTTTGGCTTTCATTTTACCCTAAAAGTAGCTAAAGCTTTTGAATCTGGTCATTTGCTAGCATGTCACCTACTAAAACAGCCACTGGTTTGGAGAGGAAAGTGGCAGCTGAAGGGAGGAGCCAGACAACTGAACAGTAATGATTGCTCTAGCCACTTCTGTATATTAGGTAAGGGGAATATAGTGCATAAAGTAAATGTTCCACTGTATGCTCTCAAATACATAGCTCTGTTTCTACTCAAATCAGTATTTGTAAGTAATTTAATTTAGGCCAGATAAGCTGGTGAGAAAGCTAAACGTGATGCAGAGGTTTACAGACTAACACTACCATGGCACAAGTAAACAGAACCCTAAGCTTTTTCCCCAGAGTTAGAGAACAGCCAGTGCACGCACAAATGCTACAGCAATACAAACATTTGTATAGTGCTTTTCTCCTGTCAGACTCAAAGCGCTCAAGAGCTGCAGCCACTGGGATGCGCTCAAGAGGCCGCCCTGCAGTGTTAGGGAGTCTTGCCTTAAACTCCTTACTGGATAAGTAATAGGTACAGCCACTACAACAGACTCAATCTTCTTACCTGTGGAGTATGTTCCATTCTGAACACTGAAAGGCTGGACTCTGACACTGAAAGTATTAATGTGGAGGTCTTCTGAGACGCTAATGAGCTGCTCCTTGTGGCACAGGTAAGAGTTTCCTACAGATGCATCCCACAAACTCAGATTACTGTTTACGGTTTGAGAAGTGGCTAAAGTGCAAAACATAACAAAAATAAAATGGACTTCATGCATACAGAGTCAAAAAGAAATCAAAGGTTACATCTTACACATTTACTGTCTGAATGGTTAAATGCTATGTGAACAGTTTGTTACAATGCTCTTGCAACTATCTTGGATATGCCCCACTCCTTTCCTGTAGAGTTTTGTAAAACTAGGTTTACAATACAGAAAGAGATACAGGAGATTACATACCTGAACCATTTCTCAGGGTCACATTAACTTCTTGGAGATGAAAGTTGTTCTTTTTCTACAAGAGAGAAAATAAAAAAAAAATAAAAAAATCAAGCCCATAAACGTAGGTTACCCTTGCTCTACAGGAGAACATAAGCCAAACAGTCTCTGCAGAAACATTTCCAAAAGCTCAGGTGAATCCAAGTTGTAACGCAAAGAGAAGATGAATGCAAGGAGAGTACTGGTATTTTCTTCATGCACTTCAATAACTAAAGTGGAGAAACGTGTCAAGTCTGAAATTACTAGATGCCTTAGTAAAGCAAAATAAATAAAATACAGTGTCTTACATAAACAGAAGATAATAGTACTACTTACAAGAAGAAAATTAAACTCCACAACTGTGGCGTTGTGGTCATTCAGCCTCAAGATGGCACTGTCATTTCCACAGCTTCCTGAACTTTCAGTGGTGTTTGGGTCAATGTTCAGCACAGTCCAAATATTCTTCAGAGAAAAACATTGTAAAAAAAATAAAAATTTAAATTAGACAAGAGAAATTCGGAAGAAAAAAAAAAGTAAGGTTGGGTAAAAAGGCATGGCTCTAGAGATCTACACATCTAGATATCTACCTAGATTTTACTGGAGACACAGTTGAGGGTAAACAGCCATTTTATTTCTTTTAAAACATGGATGAAAGCAATATTCAGAGTGGCGGAGTGTCACTTATTTCTCAGATGCTTTGACAACTGGTCTGGTCTAGTGATCAAGTCTAGAAGTCATGCAAGGCCGGAGATGTACCAGCTCTGACACCTCCCCACTCTAGTGACTGAATAGTAGAGCTGTCAAAGCCTCCATACAGAACAGAGTAACAGAAAAGGCATGACTAACAGTCATCTTTGATTTCAGTCTTCAAATTCTCCATTACTAGGACTATGGTGCTAAGGAGACAACAGAAAAAGAAGACAAAGAATGGGGCAGGAAGGGAAGGAAGCAATTTTAAAGAGGAAAATTGGCAACTAGCTTCATGAATAAGTTCAGGGCAGCTGCTCTGACAGTAAAACACCATCCACCTTCCCCTCACAAGTTGCAGAAAGATGATAGTGGGTATGGCTAAGCAGGAATAGATTTGCAATGCCCACAGCAGAAGGGTTTAACCACTGCTTACACCCCCAAGTGACCAGGCCATTTTTTCCTCAATTTGGCACTTCACAAATTCAACAGTTAAGTGACGAGACTATACTCCGTACAGTGCTGCTCAAGATGTCAGCGCTATATAAATACTATTTAGCTTGTAAATAAAAATAAATAAAAGCCTGCCAGTACCAATCACTGGCTGGCCGCCTATCAAATCTCACTCCTCGCGAGATGCCATATGGCGACTGAGGAACAACAGAGCCTCTCTGCCGCTGTCAATGTGCATTAGGTGGTCGCAGAGACATCTTTCTCGTCACCTCTGCGCTGCATACTGCACTCCAACTTTCCAACACTTCTACCTTCACAACCGGCAGTTTGGATTTGAAGTCACAAGTGTCAGGAGGATGGTCAATGAGATGCATACAATTCCATATGCAGGATTATAAAAGTTCTGAAGAGAAAAAAAAACAAACCACTTGAATATGGACTAAAATTTTACCTCTGCTTGATTTGATCGATTCATGCATCCTTGCATTCAGAAGTTGCATAATTAACTCAATTATCTGCATCCCAGTGACCAGTCATGGTCAGGAAAATAGAGAGCAGCAGCATCTGTAATTTAACCCACTCATCCCTGATAGTGGGTAGGGGATGAATCAGTTCATTACTTTCTAGGGCATGGTAAAAAAAAAAAAAACAAAAAAAAAAAAAAAAACTGTAGCATTCATGAAATTAAGTAAAGTTATGCATGTTCAAGTCTTTTGGGTAGCAATACAAGATTCTAACTTGTATAACACTACCCATTATTTTCTAGGGGATCGCTTTAGGTTTCTCTTTTTTGAGCAAGGTGCACCTTCACCATTTCACAGGTACGTTTTGTAGTTCTTACTGTGCCTGACGACCTTCAACATTAATTTCACCAGCATAATTTCAAGTAGCTAACCCTGTACTAGCGCTTAGTATTTAAAAAAAAAAAAAAACTAATACCCAAACTTGCCCTGATGAACCAGAGGATATACCTCTGAGAAACAGGTCGTCTATTTGCCCAATAAACCACCTCTTTTAGCCATTCACGCTTTCTCAGCCATTATCTGCAGTCACCGCTCCTGCATACAGCTTATGGTGGCGCCTAAAAGCGAACACTGCTCTCCCGTCTTTCATCAGAGGAGAGCTGGTAGCATTGCTGTAGGGCAAGCGCCACTGCTTCCTTCTAACCTACAGGACATCCGGTTGGTCCCCCTAGATGCCAAGGCTGACTGCATCCTCTGGAGGAGTCCACCGTGTTGCAATCCTGAGAACCTGGTCCCTGGCTTTTCAAATGGACAGAAGCATACACAGGCTTCATCTCAGACCGCCACCTGAATTAATGCGAGACCTGTCTTGGACAGGGAAGGTGCTTTGTACCTATTGTTTTTGGATCACTTTCTCTTTTCTACACCAGTAGATTTGAGTTGCCTAAAACCTGGTTGGCTAATCACACCTCAAAGGGTGTTCTCCAGACTCCCATTTAGAGAGACTTCAATACCCAAACTTGTCTCACTCTAGGCCACCATGCTAAAACCTAAAAATCATTAACAGCAGAGCATTTTTGATTGCGAGGATCAAAAAATAAAAAAATTAAAACATCCACATTTCCACTAATACAGGAAGTGACAAAAAAATATTGTGACAGGTTCATACACTTATACTCAAGCCAAACATAAGGCTATCTTCCACGGTTTTACAGAATTCCATGTGAAATACTAATACAAAGTGGTGTACACGTGAGAAGGGGATGAAAATCATACGAGTCCAACATTTTTTACAAATAACTGCGAAGTGGGGTGTGCGTATTCAGCCCACTTTGGTCTGAGTGCAGTCAGTTGCCCATAGATCTTGCCTGATGAGTGCCAATGACTAAACAGAGTGCACCTGTGTGTAATCTAATGTCAGTACAAGATGCTTTGTGACTGCCTCAGAAGTTGTCTAAGAATATTGGGAGAGACAGCAGCATGAAGTCCAAAGAACGCACCAGACAGGTCAGGGATCAAGTTATTGAGAAATTTAAAGCAGGCTTAGGCTACAAAAAGATTTCCAAAGCCTTGCACATCCCACAGAGCACTGTTCAAGCGATCATTCAGAAATGGGAATATGGCAAAACTGTAAACCTACCAAGACAAGGCCGTCCACCTAAACTCACAGGCTGAACAAGGAGAGCGCTGATCAGAAATGCAGTCAAGAGGCCCATGGTGACTCTGGACGAGCTGCAGAGATCTACAGCTCAGGTGGGGGAATCTATCCATAGGACAACTATTAGTCGTGCACTGCACAAAGTTGACCTTTATGGAAGAGTGGCAAGAAGAAAGCCATTGTTAACAGATAAGCATAAGACCAATTTGCCACAAGCCATGTGGGGGACACCGCAAACATGTGGAAGAAGGTGCTCTGGTCAGATGAGACCAAAAATGGAACTTTGGCCGAAATGCAAAACGCTATGTGTGGCAGAAACCACTGCACATCACTCAGAAAACACCATCCCCACTGTCAAATATGGTGGTGGCAGCATCATGCTCAGGGGGTGCATCTCTTCAGCAGGGACAGGGAAGCTGGTCAGAGTTGATGGGAAGATGGATGGAGCCAAATACAGGGCAATCTTGGAAGAAAACCTCTTGGAGTCTGCAAAAGACTCGAGACTGGGGTGGAGGTTCACCTTCCAGCAAGACAACCCTAAACATACAGCCAGGGCAACAATGGAATGGTTTAAAACCAAACATCCATGTGTTAGAATGGCCCAGTCAAAGTCAAGATCTAAATCCAATCGAGAATCTGTGGCAAGATCTGAGAACTGCTGTTCACAAACGCTGTCCATCTAATCTGACAGAGCTGGAGCTGTTTTGCAAAGAAGAATGGGCAAGGATTTCAGTCTCTAGATATGCAAAGCTGGTAGAGATACCCTAAAACCTAGGTTCTCAACGTGTGGTACGCTTACCCCAGGGGGTACTTCTGATGGTTCCAGAGGGTACTCGACTTGATATACATAACCAAGTATAACAAATTTAGAGTTTTGGAAAATTAAATCTTATTTTAACACCAAATTAGTATTTAAGCTAATTAAAAGAAATAGTAAATGCTCGGAAATAGTTTAGAACCAATTATGTACTATGATTAAATATATATTTGTCAAGGGGTACTTGTAATAATGTTTACTATGCTAGGGGGTACTTGGTGAGTACAAGATTATAAAAGTGGTACATGCCAATAAAATGTTGAGAAACACTGCCCTAAAAGACTGGCAGCTGTAATTGCAGCAAAAGAGGTTTCTACACAGTATTGACTCAAGGGGCTGAACGATTATGCACACCCCACTTTCCAAACTTTTTTAAACTGCAATCATGTATGATTTTCGGCCAGGAGGTCGCAATAGCAGCATATGGGGCGATATACAGGCTGGGAACGCGAACAATCACTCGCGTTCCCATCCCTGTCGGCCGGTGACGGCCAAACCGGAAGTGCTCGCCGGCGGGTCCTGGGACATCGGAGCGGAGCTGCGATGGCACCGATCGTCTGCAGGGGGCTGAGGGAAGCCCCAGGTGAGTTAATCTCGTTTTTTTTAAGTGACTTTAGGTTCACTTTAAAAAACACCCCTACTGGAACGATGACAATCTAGCTCCATGGGATTTATATAATAGGATAATCCATTATAATGTAGCTAGTAGACAACCCACAAAGGACGCACCAACAACAAAACATACCTTTCCATCAACTTGCAGGGAGGTATTGATTTGCAAACCCATGGAAGCAAGTAGACATTTCCCAGTACCATTTGAAACAAAATAGTTGCCGACAGCTGGGTTGTCTACAGGTTTGGTAGTTGGTTTTGGAGTCGTAGCAGAGGTGGTGTTGTGCGCTGTTGGGGATGGTGTAGGACTGTCCGCACTGCAACGGAACTCTGAAACAAAAACAAATTCTATTTTCAAATCAGTCTACACAAAGCTATCTTGAGGCAACATCACTGACTGACCTAGAACTCCATTGTCATGGACAAAAATATTCCACATCAAATACATATTCTGAAATTAATGGCTTGGGAAATTTGGAGTAAAGTTTTTAGTTGTACAGTGACTACTTTAATTGCGCAAGTAGTATGTATGTCTAAGGAGATACCAGAAATCTGGGCAGCCTAATTTTGTTGTCAAAACTATGGAAAGATCAATGAGTACGCAAATACTTCCATGACCTAGTTTTGCAAATTATGTACAGGACATAAAGGGGGGGGGGGGGTCTTCCCAATCCAATAGGGAAGGATAAACTAATCTCAGGTACTTCAGATAAAATGTGAAATTCTCATCAACCACTCTGATCAGTCACTACATTGTTCTAGTGATAGTCATGCCTAGGAGAACTAATGGAGAAGCATGTAATTACATTTGATCAACTGATAAGATTTGCAAAGCTCTGATTTGCTGTGATCGCATCTTGCTTTTAGCACATGGATTAAGACTAGCATATTGCCTGACCAAACTGATGACATGCTTCTCCAGATATGACCATCACTACTCTAACATTTAAATGATGCCTGTATACTATTCAGTCAGCAGGCTGTTGTGGGTGTCCCCCATATACTGTTCAATGCAGTCAATTTCAGAGATCTGAGAATGTCTACTGAAGCTACGTAAGAGATGTGAACTTTTACTGTCCTATCAATGCTCTGATTACATTTGGCTGCGTATTAGAGCATTTTTGTTTAGTATTAATATAGAATTGCTCAGTAAGTCTCACCAGCTGTGAAGCAGATCAGGCAGGAAGCTGCAAGTCTTCCCACCAGTGCTGGGCCGAAATTACGCATGAGCGTAATTACGCATCGTAATTCAATGTAAATTTACGCGTAAGCGTTAATCGTAACTTACGGTCTTACGCGTAATTATTTACGCGTAAGACCGTAAGTGGTATCGTAATTACACTGTCTACCGTAATTGCTAGGCATGCGTAAATTTACAAACACTTACGTGTAATTTTACGCGTAATTACTAACGTAAAATCTCCCATTTTCTAAGAGTAGCCAATCAGTCAACATCCTAAGCAACCAATAGTATCTTCTCCCGCCCTTCATTATAAGCGTACGTTTTGACGCATACGAATGATATGTACGCAATAACTGTCACATTGACGGCTATTGCGTACATATCGTCCGCATGCGTCCAAAAATACGCATTAATGGTCATTACGGCACTACGCGTAACATCGTAGTGTAAGCGCCTTCATTACGGTATCCTTACGCGTAATTGCGTAAGTTTACGCGTAATTACAGTGATGTACCGTAGATAATTTCATACGCCGTAACCGTAATTGCGTAATGCGTAATAGCGTAAAATTACGCGTAATGATCCGTAAGCGTAGATTTTTCCATTACGAGCAGCACTGCTTCCCACAACTGGTGTGCATGAGCCGCTGCTTTTCCTGTCCAGTGCATTCCTGGTGTTAATTTACATGTGCATATATACTAACTAGAGAGCTGCACATCAAGGGATACAGAAAACCTTTTTGAAGGTCTCCTTTTCCTGATATGTTGTTCTGAAGTCCTGCCCACCAGTGCATCGGATCAAATGGGGTGAGAAGCAGGGCTGTGTGGCTCTCCCTATTGGCGGTTTGCTACAGATGTCAGCTTCACTGCATGGAGACTAAGTTATCGACTGGTCAGAGCTGGAGATAAACACTTGATTTAGCAAATGCTTTCATCTTTGGGAATGGACATGTGCTGAGGCATTTACAACACAAGTCGGTAATTGACCTCACTAGTCTATCATTTTACTTTTCAGTGCCCATTACCGAATACAGTAATACTTCGTGAACTGAAGTTGGGACCCATTTTTAAAGAGAAAAATTAGACAAAATGGAGAGGTTCAGATTAGCCTTTTCCATTTTGTGTTTAGCTTAAGGCTAGGTTCACAGTGGTCAATTTCATAGCACACGTGTTATGTTTGTCAACTGCAATGGAGACTGTACATAGACTAATACAAAGCCTTCATGCAGCGAGTTAGAATAAAGGGATCAGGTACAAGTCAGTACTGTGAGCAGGCCCAAAGAATTGTATAAGGAGTGAGTTGACCTGAAGAATTATTGCTCTTAACCTACCATTTCAATATTTCAGTACTAAAGTAAAGATTTGCTTTCATACGAGTCTGTGCCAAATTTGACAAGGTTCAATAAGGACATGGGATTTTGAAAAGTGTAAAGGAAGCTCCAATAGGCTGCTCTGCTGTTAGTACTTCCTCATAAGGGAAGTATGGTGGCAGAAATAAGTGTAGCCACAGCTCCACCTATCCAACCCTACACCAGCTTCTGCATTAGTGAGACTGGCTTACAAACATGCGGGATGACAAAAGTTGTAGCCATTTGCTGGACAGCCATTTCTCACTGGCCAATAAATGGACCCAAGGTCATCTAAAAGGGTGTACTTTCTGCCCCATATGCAGCTAAAGCTGGCCATACACTATACAATATGTTAACCCCATTACACGTTTGCTTTAACATCTGATTGGCCAGAAATTGTCATTAACTGTAGCAACACCGTTGTCCTGCAATTGGCATTAGATGAATGGGAATGGTTTTGCCAATGTTCAGAGCAATCTCAGAATGTTGATTGTGGGACAGTCTGAGGTGTGGTTGGATAGAGTATGGCTAGCTTTAGAGCTAATCCACACCACAAAGGCATGCATGTGAAAGGAGTTGTGCTGACACATTGAAACAACGGATTTGTAGAAGCTCTGAGCAAGGAAAGGCGAGTCACACACACCAAAATGCAACACACATGACCTTAGAAAGTGTACGATAATACACTGGTGTAAAGGAGCATTAGCAAGGCCAATACATAATGCAATTCATCCCATTCCAAAAAAGGTTGTCACTCATAAAATGAAAGTTTACTCACCGTTGCCTAGTGTAGAATTCTGCACATAAGCTTGCAGTATAACATTCCAATATAACTGCTGGACATTCTCTGAGATTACTGTATCACCATGGTCACATTTATAGGTTTCATTCAGGGGCACTGCGCCAAAGAAGCTACTGTGTGAAGTTGAAGTCAGAAGACCTAAAAAAAAAAAAAAAAATGCAATAAGGTGGAAGAGTAATGTTTACAGTGTTTATTCTGATGTAATTTATCATATGAGCATGCACCAGTATTGGTGAGGTCTTACACCACTCAACATTGTCTAATTCTATTGCTGGTTGTCCTGATTGTACAGAGCTATACAGTACATTCTGTATATGTTAGTGACAAAATGCAACTCTTCAGGTCTACCACTAGGGGCATTAATGTCTCAATCATGTTCTTCAAGCCTTAGCAGTACAGTATTGTACCAGGTTAAGCCAGAATGGAGAATCTCACTTCAGGGTTTTATACTAGTAGAGGGAAGGCTCTGGATAGTATAGGGCCCTCCTGTTCCTCCGTGTGGCCCATCATTTCAGTGCTGTAAGCCAGTAAAACGGTTTGAAAGCACAGCTTGAGGATGAGTACATCACTACTGCTTTACATGTTCTGTGGTTTTTAAAAAAGCAGATTTTCATGAGTTTTTTTTTTTTTTTTTTTTTTTTAAACAAAACAAAAACACACAACTTACCTGCAACTGTGCACCGGTTGTCCACAATAGCCAAGGATACCTGCATAAAGCAGCCTTGACAAAAAGGGATAACACCCGGAAACACTGGCGATGCTTACTTACACAACCCGGTCTCCTAGAGACAGTTGTGTGGGTTTATTCATCCATGCTTGTGTTACTTTGCTTGCTTAAATTCACTGACTTTTACTGGTACTATTGATATATGTACATGCTAATTGATTGCATTGTAACAATCACATCTTGCAACTGCTATAAGCTACTTTTGTTGCGGAAACTGGAAATTTGGGGACAAGCAGTGGCTCTATTGGAATTTCTGTTATAGAAAGAAAAGGAGGGGGTGTTCCGTGCGAGAGTAGGGTTAGATTTGGTTCTGTAAAACTATTGGTAATATTTTACTTGCAAAACCATTGTAAAATAGTGGAATATTGGCAAAGGTTACCAATATTCTATTTTCGGCTATTCACAGGCAGCCAAATTTCTTGGTACCTTTAGTGCACTGACCAGGTTTCTATGCTGCTCTTCAATACAAAAATTGTATAGATTTTTGGTTATAAATTTTGCATTACTTTTCCAGCCAATTTTTCTTTATTGCAAACAAGCATGAAGCTAATCCAGTCATATCTGAAAATGTCTCATGGCCATGCAGCTCTTCCTGGATCATGGCCACGGGCTTGCTCAGCCATGATTTAGGAAGAGGCGCTGCCTTGATGTGAAGGGGGACTGCACTCTGCATCATGGGCCTCAGACAAGCGAGGGAAGCCTTAATAGGATCCTGAGGCTTCCCTCTCCAGGGTAAGCATCAGATTTTTTTTTAACAGTTAAAATTTTTATTGAAATTTTGTGATACAACGTCAGATGAGATATAGACAGCATACAGTGGGTTGTACGTTCTCCATTTGTATAAGGACATATGACAGTGTGATTGCATATAGTACATCCAGTTATAGCAAATACAAGGTCATTAAAGTATAAGTGACAATTAATATCTAAGCATCAGATCTTAAACACAAGCTTCAGCTCAGGTTCACTTTAAGAGTTTGCTCAACGTTGACCTCATTTATAAGGGTAATTGTAATGAGGATTGTGCAATACCATATACTGTGATTTTTTATTTTTTTTAGATGTTATACCATGTTCATTCATACCGTTGAAACCCTAGTTCATGGTTTTTGTTTTGGACAATCACCTACACAACTCTGCTACTTTTAGTTGGTTTTTAAGTGGTCGTTATTAGTTCTACTAATTGGGCACCTGCTTTTGCAAAATACAATACAATAATAACATTTGTAAAGCGCTTTTCTCCCATAGGACTCAAAGCGCATAGCTGTGTCTCAGATTAATACAGGGTTTCAGGCTGGGTTGTGTTACAGAGGAGATAGTCAGATGTTCATGAATGCCAGACTGAAAAGGTAGGTTTTCAGTTTAGACTTAAATGTTTCCAGGGATGGGGCTGTCCTGATTGGGTGTGGCAGGGAGTTCCAAAGTGTAGGGGCAGCATGACAAAAGGCTCTGTCTCCAAAGGTTTTGAGGTGGACTCTGGGGGTGACCAAGGTGTTACGTCCTTTTGATCTAAGATTGTGGGGGGTGTGATGTAGTTGCAGCAAGTCCTTCAGGTATCCAGGGCCCAGATTGTGCAAGGATTTGAATGTCAGTAAGCCAATCTTAAACAGAATTCTCCATTTTATCGGTAGCCAGTGGAGTGAGCTCAGGGTTGGTGTTATGTGGCAATGGCGGGGTTGGCTCGTTAACAGCCTTGCGGCGGCATTCTGTACTAATTGCAGGCGGCGTAAGTCTTTCTTATGCAGGCCTGTGTAGAGGACGTTGCAGTAGTCTAACCTTGATGTGACGAAGGCATGAACTAGGGTTGGAAGATCCTCTGAAGGAATTAGGTGTTTAATCCTTGCAATATTCCTTAGATGAAAGAAGGAATGTTTAACAGCTGAGATTTGATTCCTGAAGCTTAATTTCCCATCAATCAGTACTCCCAGGCTGCGCACACAGTCTGAGTTGTTCAGGTCTGAGCTCCCTATCCTTAGCGGTGTTGGTCGAGACTGGAGCTGCTTTGCTGTTGAGCCCTGACCTTCGATAACAAGAACCTCTGTTTTGTCAGCATTAAGTTTTAGCCAATTATTATTCATCCACTCCTGAAGCTCAGCTAAGCATGCGTTTATTTGTGGAGTAGGGTCTGTGATGTCAGGTTTGAATGACAAATATAGCTGGGTGTCATCAGCATAGCAATGATATGTCAGGCCATGTCAGGCCAAAATGCAGGTGCCCTAGACAGCTCTCAGCTATACAACAGCTGAGCACCAGTGCACAAGCCAAGCATCAGAGAAGACAATGGAAGGCTAGTATTGCTGAGGGTTAGAGGTAAAAAAAAAAAAAAAGTCATTACTTTAGGGGTGTTCATGAAAGGTGACATCAGCTTTAGAACGGAATGTTAAGACTAGGCATCAGGCAAAGCGGTTAGTGTCAGCAAGGAGAAGGGCATCGTCTAAAGCAAAATGACGGAGAACAGTGTCAAAAACACTGAGGAGATATTCTACATCAGCCGATGCCCAAATGAACAGGACCCTGTTGAAAGTGTACTTACCCAAATTCCTATCATCCTATTATCCAGTTAACTGAATGATAACAAAACACTACCAAACTACAGTTTGTGTGTCCAAATGTATAACACACAACCCTCTTGCTCCATGACAACAGCCATTTGTACACAATGCTTACCTTGTCTTTTTGCATCTGGAAACAGTTTGGTGTCACTGGTGTTATAGGTGAAAGTAAGGACATCACTGCTGTATTTGGTGTCATTCTTTGTGAAATTCAGACTCCATGAAAGCCCATTCCCAAAAGCCACCATCAGCAGAGGAGCCTCCGTGCCTTCTCCACATCTACTACCACTGGCGTTAACACTGTCAGGTGCCTGAAGTGTCACATCAGCCTAAAAGGTGTAAAGCACAAAGAACACTAAGAACACAGCAAAAGTGCTGATAAGCTTGTGGAATTAGTGTAATTAAGCTGCTATGATACATTTCAAGCATCACAAAAGTTATCATTCTAATTTATGACAGGTGCACATAAGGTTTGGAACAGTTCCATCTAAATCATTTAGCTATAATGTTTATATAGTTATAGTACTTTTGGTTGACAAATATTCAATAAAAACATGTTTTCCTACTTTTTATATGCCATATAGTTATATTTGCATTTGTGCATAGGTATTCATTTAGAAATTATACGTTCCCAAAAGTAAATTTTTTTTTGCTTTGTGAGCTGACTTTGCATTTTATTCATAATTGGTTTTATTCATGATGTAAGGCTGAAATGCTTTCAGTGTCTGTGTCCTGCAGCTTCTCCACGGTCAGAGAATGTGTCACATTTCTCACTTGATACAATTAAACAAGATATTATCTACAACTTCGGCTCTGTCCACATTTCTCTGCACTGAAACTTTCCAGCCTTGTGTGTAACCCTTTGAATGCGGTTTTAGAAAAAAAAAAAAAAAAAAAGCTGGTTGTATATAATATGCTGTAAATAATTTTAGAGCAAATAAGAAATGCTTGGTTTCATTCCGCTTTCAGTACTTTGCAGTACTGGTCGGAGTCTTAAAGGCATACCCATAAGAGGTGCTCAGAGTCCCTTTAAAAAGAGTAACTGTCAGGCTGCAAAAGCCAATTTAAACCTCTATTCTCCTGTGTTAAACAGTTTAGAAGAAAGCCAAAAAGGCAATACGGAAGAAGTTAAAAATCTCTTACTTTGATGTTTGCTGAACAGCAAGCCTGTATATTCACAAGCCCCTAAGAAGAAGGACAGGCTGCATAACAGATACTGCAAAGCATTCTGGGGCTCCTCTCCACTGAACTCCCTTGGTCCTCCCCTTCATTTACCTATCCCATCCTAAGGCTGCTTACAGTGAGAAGTTACAGGCTCATGTTACAGCAGCTTGTAACCTCGTGCAGCCAAGCTCCCAGCACTGAAAAAAAATCAACCTGCTTTTCACAGGGCACGTTCCATTAGAGTATACTGCAGGAGTCCGCTATTGTTCCTAGCCACATGGCTAATTAATATTCACTGCACAGTAGTGTTGTGAACCATTTTTTGAGAGTCGAATCAGGAAGCAAGGTGGGGGGGATATTACATCACAATTGGCTTCAGACAAGACAGACAAACATGGAACCTGCCATGAGCTGTCAGGAGCATCATTCTCTGCAAATACTATATAAAATTCTGTGAAATCCAAATGAGGACAGTGAAATGCATATGTAATGTAAGTACAGCCAATATTTAGCTACTGATATATGTGTTTTTTTCTCTGAGACCCTATACCTAACAGCTCCTCTTTAATGTACTTTTAGAACTTGTTTAAGAGAACACACACACACACACACACACACACACACACACACACACACACACACACACACACACACACTTAGAGGACTCAAGGTACATAGTGTTTTTCCTTACTTGCTTGGAGTTTGGTTTTAAACAGCATCTTTAAGAACTGCACGCAGTTTTACATCTTAACTTTTTTTTCTACAATACAGTTTACTTACACGTGTGTCATTGTTTGTGTCATACTGTATTGTGAAGTTTGCTTTCATGCTGGCATATATACAAGTCTTATTGGCAAGATCTGTGACGTGCACATCAAAAGCATTGGTCTGCAAGAGCCCTGGTAAAGAAAGGAAAGACACCGGGTTAGGCAGATTACACAAGGCCAACACTCAAAATAAAAAAATTGCAACCTAGTCAAAACACTAGAGCAAAGTCCTGAAACATTCTTCCAGAAAGTTGCAATCAAGGCAAGAGCAACCACTTCTACCACTAGCAACTTACAAAGGCTGTCACAAATGTTTTGAGTTGTCACGCTGCAGTGTTGCAAGACACTTACGCCTCATCTAGACAAAGACAAGACAAATAACATTTATATTGCGCTTTTCTCCTTGCGGACTCAAAGCGCCAACTACACGGGACAATTTTCAGATACACAATGTCCTGATCTGATGAAAAATTGTACCAAGTAGAGGAGGCTTTATGCACAACCAGAAAAAAAAAAAAAAAAAAAAAAGTCTACTAAATCAGTGTTTATAAAACCTTATTAAAGTTTCAATCCCTTTATAAAGTTTTGTTTCAAAAGGTCCTTTGTGTGGGTCACAATGTTAGAAACAACCTTAGGCCTGGAACCCACTTGCAGCACCCCCTCAGTCTTCTGTGAGGTCTTTCCAAGCCCAAGTCTGCCCCCTTGTGACTCTGCTTTCTTGCCGTTTATCTTTATAGCAAAAAAGCAGAGGCACAAGGGGGCAGACTTGGGCTTGAAAATACATCACAGAAAACAGTCTCAGCTATAACATTCCGGGGCAAAGCTAGACTGAATGCTCAGTGTGGGATTCTTATCAGAGCTGATAACATGCAGATTTAACAGAAAAGAATGAAACCAAGAGCAGAGTAGGTGTTTACTGTCATGTTCCCATTGATATATATGGGGGGGAAAAACAAAACAAAAAAAAAAAAAACCCACACATGAGGGTGCCTCGTCTCTGGTTCTAGCGGTATTGTCACCATACAAATCAAATTTCAACAGCAACTGGTCTGAGTATTAAGTGATAAAGATGCAAATCCTGCATTCAAAACTTTTTCTGCTGTTAAGGTTTGTAGTTATCACATCCTTTAGGACCACTGGCCCTAGTGCCAAAGAGTTGAACGCTGGGAGTTCTTTTTATCTACAATATATTCCTCCTCTTCCATTTCCCTGCCCTGCCTAGCTGCTTATCAGAAAACCCCTGTTTACAAAGCTGAGGTGACTCAGTGAAAAATAAATAAATAAAAGTGCAGTTAGTATACACCTCAGTGGGAGTGCCTGAAGACTCTGGGAGGAGGGCAGCTAATGAGTACACAATGAGCAAGAGGAAGGGGGGGTTGTGGGGAGAAGACAAGAGTCAGGGAGGATATGATGTCAGCATTAGCTTGGCAAGATGGCCACTGCCTAGAACAGGATTTTCTGCTTTTCCTTTCTATAAAATTCACAGGAATTATTACGTGTATAGCACAATACATCTGTTATGCAAGTAGAACTAGTATTTATCTACTTCTGTTTTTTATTTCTAGGTTAGCATGGGTGTCGCTTGTTCTTTAAGACTGCTTTAGACTGCCACAGCCGCTGTTAGAATCCACACTCTGCTAATGAACCTTTGAACTTTCTTGCACTAAAATTTTACCATCTGCCTTTCCCTGACAGACAGACTTAGTTTCCATTTACTTTTTAGGAAACTTAACATTGCAGTGCAGTAAACAGCGTTATGACAATGCGGGACCGTATTGCCCCACTGTAAACATAACCTTAGAGCTGGTTTCCACCAGAAGACTCAGCATTTCCCGATTCAGCAACAGCTTGTTCTAACGCAGCCCGAAAAACGTAGTCATGCCATGCACGGCTATAGACAATTGGCTGCAGAAATTTGCAGCATGCAGTTCAGATTTGCACTGCAGTGGGATATGGACGGCAAGTCACTAAGGAATACAGGTAGTGTTTCCGTGAGCCACTCACATGTGGGGAAACACTGCAAATTCAGCCTGCATTTTGGCATAGTGAAAATAGGTCCATACATGTAAACTGACAAAAATCTGACTCATAGGTAACTCTGGAAAGTGTTCACCTATACTATGCATCAGTGAAGCGTTGCTCTTTGCAAAGTGTAAAGTTGTCCTAACAAAAGCCAAACATTCCAGGAGCCAGAAACATCTGCTGGGGATAATTGTTTTACCCATTCCACTGCCTTGCAAGGGCTGAGAAGGTGAAGCAATTTTTTGGTACCTGAAGTCGGAGATTTCATAAACTGAGTAGGATGATTTTTGTTGACTCCACAGCCCTGACCACAATATTGAAAAGCCAGTATCAACATTTGAAAATGCCAGCTTGCATTCACAACATAAAAAAAAATAAAACCTTTTTCATGTTATCTAACTGTAGGAGCTGGTGACCAAGAATTGAACTTCATCCAAATCAGTAGCCGATACCCCCTTTTACATAAGAAATGTATTCCTTTTCACAACCCGATCATCAGGGGGCTCTGTATGGCTGATATTGTGGTGAAACCCCTCCCACAAGACACTGAGGACCATGGCCCTGCCAGTTTCCTGTCTGAACCTTGTTGCATTGTGAGAAATAGCTGTTTACAGCTGTTTCCAACTGCCAAAAAAAAGCAAGCAGCATCTACCTGACAGCAGTAAAAATATCACCATGCGATAAATGTCAGAATGTAAATCAGGGAGAGGAAAGATCTTACAATGAGCAAACACTGACTAAATTATCTTTTATAATAAAACCCCTTTGTCTCTGCATCCCATCCCTGCAGAGCGTGAGTGTGTGAGCGTGTACTGCGCATGTGCAGGGAGGGAAGCAGAGACTGAGGCGAGCTGAGAGAGGACGGGGCCAGCAGGGGCATGCACATGCGCAGTGACTGTGCGGCGATCACGGGGAAGGATGAGAGGGAAGGGGAGGGGAGGAGAGGGAGGCAGGGTTTCAACACAGACCTACAGCCAGTTTAGAAACGGGCTTAGGTCTACTAGTTTATGTATAATTATTGTAAAAATGAAGCACTTTATTACATTATTTTCACTGGAGTTCCTCTAACTACTGTGTTCACAGTGGAACATTGCATTGTATTCCCTGCATTGTATTCCCTGTATAACAGGAACACAACAACTCAAAAGAACAGAACAACAAAGTCATACAGCATGTTACGGCCATGTTGCATACAGTCAATGAAACGTACTTCACCAATTAATGCAATTACATTTTGCAGTAATGCAACAGTGTGCAGTATGGTAATGCATTGCAACACCCCGCTGTGCTGAACATCGCTATAGGTGGTGCATTACAGTGGGGAAAGTGATGTTATAGAGCGGCTGTTGTGCCGTAGTGAAGAAGGCCTTCTATTCTAATGGCCAAGTGATGGGCCAAAGGCAAGTAAAGGGATTGGCTTTCATGCCTAGGACATAGCATTTACTTAGCATTCTAAAACACTAATATAATCCACAGAGCAAAGGTGGCATAATATTGCAACAGTGCCAATTTTATTATGCAAATACAATGGTTTAGTAACTGCACTAAAATGGCAAAACTTACAAAGACAAAGAGCACAACTGAGTAAAGCCTCTTTTCCACAGGCAGTTGAATGGTGTGCTCAGCAGTTACTAGGCAGCAGTGAGCAGTTGTGAGTTTGAGAGGCATTTCACTGCCTATGAGCTGCTGGTGGAAGAAAATCCTAAGTTATCTGCAACAGGTCTGGGAAGTGTACAAATAACAGCCCTAGTCCCACATTCTTACACAACCAGCTTATTTCATCAGGAGCAGCAGTCACTTCACAGCAATAGCTCATCTTATGTAACCCTAAATTACATTCATGCACTTCCATACAACAACCGTAACATAAAAAACACTGACCAATAATGTGAACACCATTGATTATCTTCATAGTGGCACCTGCCAAGTGGTGCAATATTAGGCAGTGAGCAAGCATTCAGTTCGGTGAATGCAATGGAAGCTAGAAAGAAAAAAAAATAAATAATATCGGGCAAGCACAATGATCTAGGTGACCGCCAATGACTAGATTGTGATGGCTGGACAACTAGGTCAGGGAAACTTCAAAACTGGACTTGTGAAGTGGTCATGGAATGAAGTTGGTAGTTCTCAGCGAATGAGGTCCAAGGAACGAAGTGACCGAGTCATGGGTGCCCAAGGCTTAAGTCTGGTACACATGTCCAATTTTGATTGGACAATTTTACCACTTCCATGTAGTATGAGAGAACACCTGCACCATTTGTTCATAGTATGTTGGCTTTCATCCAATTTTGATTGGCTAGTCGCTGCCCATTTCGAATACCTCCATGTAGTAGGTTCCTATGCACCCCTAAAAGGGGAAATGCAGCTTAAACATAGTCATTAAGTTACATTCCTTTTGTTAATTAACCCCCCCTGGTGTTATAATAAATTCGCCAAGGGGGGGGGTAGGCAGCGAAACACTTTAAATCATGTAGCTAGCCTAGTGCTAGCTACATGATAGCCGCTGTACAGCAGCATCCTCCTACTACTTCCGATCGCCTCCGGTGATCCGTTCTGAACGGGATTTCCTGTTTGGCTTCCCCCGTCGCCATGGCAACGATCGTGATGACATCGGGAGTCCCGATCCACCCCTCAGTGCTGCCTGGCACCGATTGGCCAGGCTGCTCACGGGGTCTCAAGGGGGGGCGATATTACACGGCGGGTAGCGGCACATCGGCGGCGATCGTACATAACACGCAGCTAGCGAAGTGCTAGCTGCGTAAAATTATGAAAATCAGCCCAGCAGGGCCTGAGAAATCCTCTGTGGCAGCATAGCCCGAGTTCAGCTCGGGATTACCGCCAAGGAGGTTAAAATAGGTAGGCAATATAATATAATCTCTTACCCACCCGGTTTTAAAAGAACTGGCAAATGTTTGTGATTTCATGGGGCAGCCACCTTTTTGGTTGAAAGGAGGCGGCAGAGCATGAGAGTTTTAACTGTCCTGTGTCCTGATCACCCCACCCAGCTATTGAAGCCAATAGGCTTCAAATCTCAAATTCAAAATAAAAAGACAAAACTGCGCCAAAACAGCAGAAGGACAACATCAGAAATCCCATCATGCATTGCACAGCATCAGGGGAAAAATGCCCGGGGCAGGTTTCTTCTGTGCAGCTAAAAATGAGGCTTGGGTAAGAGAAACGAAGTTCTGATGCTGTGAAACTGTTAAAGAAACACCAAGCCTTTTCAGTTCTGCTGAGTCGATTTTTAGTCTGGAGGTTCACTTTAAGCCTAGTACACACTTTCAATTATGATTGGCCAATCACTGGCCATCCTACCTACTACCTATGTAGTTTAGGGACAACAGATATTGAACACTATGAAGATTATGTAGGCAAGACTTCATATTACTTGGAGTTGGTAAAATTGGTCAGCGATTGGCAAATCATAATTAAAGATTGTGTACCAGAGGCCTTAGGCTACATTTAGGCCTCATTTCCTCGGACTGTTGATAGGCAGTGAAATGCCTCTCAAACTCACAACTTCCCACTGTTGCCTGCTAACTGCTTGTTGCTGCATGGTAACTGCTTGCTGAGCACACAGCTCAACAGTTTGTGGAAAGAAGGCCTTACAGTCACATTGCAATGCATAGCCCTTAAAGACAGGGATGCAGAGGGAAAAAAGTTGCATCATGCAGTAGTCCTGCACCTGTTCAGTACGCTCCGGTCCACATGGTGGTGATTGACAGCGCCGCTCACGCAGGCGCAGTACAGGCCGGCCTCCAGGTCGGCCTGACGTCATTGCCGGGGACCAGGAGGTAGCAGCGACGAACGGCTGCAGGCAGAGCTGCTGCAAGGGACCTGCTGGGAGCTTGGGGCTGAACGAAGCCCCCGGTAAGTATCACTTAGTTTCTTTGAAAAGCCTGATAACTCTTAACCTCCTTGGCGGTTAATTTTTTTTGCAAATGAGCAAAAAAATCGTTTTTTTAAATTTTTTTTTGTTTCATGTAAAGCTACCAGAGTGGTAGCTACATGAAACACCACTAGAGGGCGCATGTGGCCCTCTAGTGCGATCGTCGCCGGCATCAATAGCAAACAGGGGAGCGCGTATATAACGCGTTCCCCTGTTTGGCTTCTCCTGTCGCCATGGCGACGATTGGCATGACGTCATGGACGTCAGCCGACGTCATGCGCACTCGATCCAGCCCATAGCGCTGCCCGGAACTCATTGGTCCGGGCAGCGCAGGGCTCTGGCGGGGGGGGGGGGGGGGGGGGGGGAGGCCCTCTTTCGCCGCTGCGTGCGGGCGATCGCCGCAGAGCGGCGGCAATCGAGCTGTGCGCGCGGCTAGCAAAGTGCTGGCTGCGCGCACAGCACTTTGAATGGGGCGAATCGCCCCAGCAGGCCCTGAGAAATCCTCCTGTGCGGCATAGCCCGAGCTCAGCTCAGGCTTACCGCCAGGGAGGTTAAAGGTAAAGAGAGACGCTGGAATCGTAAAAAGAAAAAAAAGATTTTATACATACCTGGGGCTTCTTCCAGCCCCATAAGCCAGCATCGCTCCCACGCCGCCATCCTCCGCTTCCTGGATCGCCGGTACCGGTTCCTGTCACTTCCGGCGGACGCGGCCAAATGTCTGCATGAGCAGGGGCTCCCTCCATACCCATGTGTGCGGCTGCGCAGTATGCAGCTGCACGGGTATGCCGGGAGCCCCTGTGATGCGGACAATTGTCCGCGTGCTGCCGCCGACTGGCCGGAACTACGGGACCCGGTACCGCCGGATACAGGAAGCGGAGGGCGGCGTGGGAGCGATCCGTGCGTATGGTGCTGGAGGTAGCCCCAGGTACGTATAAAGTCTTCTTTCTGGGGCCTCTGGTTCCCTTTAAGCCCGAAGGGTTTGTTTTTTTTTTGCATCTGAGCAACTTTCACCTCCCATTCATATTCCAATAACTTTATCAGTACTACTAATCACAATGAATTGGTCTACATCTTGTTTTTCCGCCACCAATTAAGCTTTCTTTGGGTGGTACATTTTGCTAACAATTATTTTATTCTAAATCCATTTAAAAAAAAAACAAAAAAAAACTCATGTTTTTGGCCGTTTGAATTTATTACACGCTACCGTAATTAAAAACGGATTTAATTTGCCCATTTGTCCCGCTTATTACAACATTTAAATTATGTCCCTATCACCGTATGGCGCCGATATTTTATTTGGAAAGAAGCATTTTTTCAATTTGCGTCCATCACTATTTACAAGCCCATAATTTAAAAAAAAATTATAATATACTCCTTTGACATGCGTATTAAAAAAAAGTTCAGACCCTTAGGTAACTATGTTTTGTTTGTTTAATTGTCATTTTTTTTATTAAAAATTGTATGTGGGTAATTTTTGGTGTGCGGGTAAACAGCTACCGTAATTATAAATGTAAAAAAAAAAAAAAATAATGATCGTACACTTCCAGGAAGAAGAAAAGACAGGGAACTTTTACAAACTCAGAAAAACCACATCGTCTGATAAGACGCTATCTGCTTTTCTGCGGGGGGCTTCGATCAATGAAAGGAATCTATAATTCCTTTTACTGATCGCTGGGCTAACGGCCAGCGTTAAAAACGAAAATGTTCGTCCAGGTTGGCTGCAGATCAGATCCATCAGGATGGATCCTCAGGTCTGCAGAGGATTCTCAGATATGCAGATGAATGTCTGTTAAACAAGGTGTGTATGAGATCTGCAGATATAGCCTACGAATGCATTTTGCAGATACTGATCTTTTGCATGTGTACAGCATCTTGCAAAGTTTGTTTATCGGATGGGGAGTTCAGCTCAATAAAAGTGACTGTAGAGTATGGCTCTCACACTACATGGAAGGTAGTAAAATTGGGCTAAGATCTTTCATATGTGTACACACCATTAGGAGTGCCGCTAAGAAGGTTAAATGAGAATTGCAGCAAAATTGTGTACTGATTTTGCCATGATTCACATTAAAAATTAATATGTTTATCAAAATGCAAACGCAGCACAAACAGTGGGAAAGGAACCTTAGTGCTCGTTAACACTTGAGCGGGAATCGCACAATTCCCACTCACCGTAAACAGCTATCGGTTTTTAACACTGCTAGCCCATGTAATCCTATGGCAGTGTTCTCACTGCCACGATCGCTGAGTTTTGCGGTTAGCGTTAAAACGCAAACGTGTTACATGCAGCGGTTTGCCGGCAATTCTGGAGCGATCGCAATTAGCATGTATAGAACCACTAATCGCGATCGCTCCCAAAATGCTACTTCATCCAGTGAATTTTTTTGCATTTAACGCGGAAAAAAAAAAAATCACTCCCACAAAATGCTAACGGTAGTCGGTAGAGTTTTGCGATTATAGGTGTGAACGGGGCCTTAGGGGTAGAGGATCAGCAGTACAGCAAGGTCTAACTGATATTATTTATAAATATGGCATCCCCATATCTCTCTAAGTTCTGATGAAGTCTGCTCATGTGAGATGGAACAAAGGTCTACTAAGCTGTAAACAAATGTGGACATAGGCGAGTCAGAATACCTGACTCAGTATTAGCACCTGAGGGACAGAACAACATAAAGGTAGCAGCTTTCATATAGTTCTCACAAAGGCTTTCTTTAAAGTGACCCTGTAGCAACTCTATGCCACCCTATCTGGTAGTAAGGCTGAACAGTATACTTGATTACCTCAGCAGCATGGACTGCTGTCCCCAAAGTGGCTCTGCTGAGTGTCTTGGCAAGTTCCAGGACCTTAAAGGATACCCGAAGTGACATGACAAGACATGTGTATGTACAGTGCCTAGCACACAAATACCTAGGCTGTGCTCCTTTCTCTGCCTGAGAGAGTTATTAACCACTTGAGGACCTAGGGCTTTCTACCCCTTAAGGACCGGCCACTTTTTTTCCATTCAGACCACTGCAGCTTTCACGGTTTATTGCTCGCTCATACAACCTACCACCTAAATGAATTTTGGCTCCTTTTCTTGTCACTAATAAAGCTTTCTTTTGGTGCTATTTGATTGCTCCTGCGATTTTTACTTATTATATTCATCAAAAAAGACATGAATTTTGGCAAAAAAAATGATTTTTTTAACTTTGTGCTGACATTTTTCAAATAAAGTAAAATTTCTGTATACATGCAGCGCGAAAAATGTGGACAAACATGTTTTTGATAAAAAAAAAAAACCCATTCAGTGTATATTTATTGGTTTGGGTAAAAGTTATAGCGTTTACAAACTATGGTGCAAAAAGTGAATTTTCCCATTTTTAAGCATCTCTGACTTTTCTGACCCCCTGTCATGTTTCATGAGGGGCTAGAATTCCAGGATAGTATAAATACCCCCCAAATGACCCCATTTTGGAAAGAAGACATTCCAAAGTATTCACTGAGAGGCATAGTGAGTTCATAGAAGATATTTTTTGTCACAAGTAAGCGGAAAATGACACTTTGTGAGAAAAAAAAAAAAAAAAAAAAAAAAGTTTCCATTTCTTCTAACTTGCGACAAAAAAAAAATGAAATCTGCCACGGACTCACCATGCCCCTCTCTGAATACCTTGAAGGGTCTACTTTCCAAAATGGGGTCATTTGTGGGGTGTGTTTACTGTCCTGACATTTTGGTGGGTGCTAAATTGTAAGCACCCCTGTAAAGCCTAAAGGTGCTCATTGGACTTTGGACCCCTTAGCGCAGTTAGGCTGAAGATTTTATTTTTTGTCAAAAGTTAGCGGAAAAAGACACTTTGTGAAAAAACACAATTAAAATCAATTTCTGCTAACTTGACAAAAAATAAATTCTATGAACTCACCATACTCCTAACGGAATACCTTGGGGTGTCTTCTTTCTAAAATGGGGTCATTTGTGGGGGTTCCTATACTGCCCTGGCATTTTAGGGGCCCTAAACCGTGAGGAGTAGTCTTGAAACGAAATTTCTCAAAATGACCTGTGAAATCCTAAAGGTACTCATTGGACTTTGGGCCCTTTAGCGCAGTTAGGGTGCAAAAAAGTGCCACACATGTGGTATCGCCATACTCGGGAGAAGTAGTACAATGTGTTTTGGGGTGTATTTTTACACATACCCATGCTGGGTGGGAGAAATACCTCTGTAAATGGACAATTGTGTGTAAAAAAAAATCAAAAGATTGTCATTTACAGACTAAGGGGCCCAAAGTCCAATGAGTAACTTTAGGATTTCACAGGTCATTTTTGTTTCAAGACTACTCCTCGCGGTTTAGGGCCCCTAAAATGCCAGGGCAGTATAGGAACCCCACTAATGACCCCATTCTAGAAAGAAGACACCCCAAGGTATTCCGTTAGGAGTATGGTGAGTTCATAGAAGTTTTTATTTTTTTGTCACAAGTTAGCGGACATTGATTTTAATAGTTTTTTTTCCACAAAGTGTCATTTTCCGCTAACTTGTGACAAAAAATAAAATCTTCTATGAACTCACCATACTCCTAACGGAATACCTTGGGGTGTCTTCTTTCTAGAATGGGGTCATTTGTGGGGTTCCTATACTGCCCTGGCATTTTAGGGGGCCCTAAACCGTGAGGAGTAGTCTTGAAACCAAATGTCGCAAAATGACCTGTGAAATCCTAAAGGTACTCATTGGACTTTGGGCCCCTTAGCGTACTTAGGGTGTAAAAAAGTGCCACACATGTGGTACCGCCGTACTCAGGAGAAGTAGTATAATGCGTTTTGGGGTGTATTTTTACACATACCCATGCTAAGTGGGAGAAATCTCTGTAAATGACAATTGTTTGATTCTTTTACACACAATTGTCCATTTACATAGAAATTTCTCCCACCCAGCATGGGTATGTGTAAAAATACACCCCAAAACACATTATACTACTTTTCCTGAGTACGGCGGTACCACATGTGTGACACTTTTTTTGCAGCCTAGGTGCGCTAAGGGGCCCAACGTCCTATTCACAGATCATTTTGAAGCATTAGTTTTCTAGACTA
Organism: Hyperolius riggenbachi; assembly: GCF_040937935.1. Classification (NCBI taxonomy): domain Eukaryota; kingdom Metazoa; phylum Chordata; class Amphibia; order Anura; family Hyperoliidae; genus Hyperolius; species Hyperolius riggenbachi. Next base: position 147,701,407 of record NC_090653.1, read on the forward strand.
CTCCTCGCGGTTTAGGGGCCCTAAAATGCCAGGGCAGTATAGGAACCCCACAAGTGACCCCATTTTAGAAAGAAGACACCCCAAGGTATTCTGTTAGGTGTATGGCGAGTTCATAGAAGATTTTATTTTTTGTCACTAGTGAAAAATGACACTTTGTGAAAAAAAAAAACCAATAAAAATTAATTTCCGCTAACTTTTGACAAAAAAAACCTTCTATGAACTCGTCATACACCTAACAAAATACCTTGGGGTGTCTTTCTAAAATGGGGTCACTTGTGGGGTACCTATACCGCCCTGGCATTTTACAGGCCCAAAACCGTGAGTAGTCTGGAAACCAAATGTCTCAAAATGACTGTTCAGGGGTATAAGCATCTGCAAATTTTGATGACAGGTGGTCTATGAGGGGGCGAATTTTGTGGAACCGGTCATAAGCAGGGTGGCCTTTTAGATGACAGGTTGTATTGGGCCTGATCTGATGGATAGGAGTGCTAGGGGGGGTGACAGGAGGTGATTGATGGGTGTCTCAGGGGGTGGTTAGAGGGGAAAATAGATGCAATCAATGCACTGGGGAGGTGATCGGAAGGGGGTCTGAGGGGGATCTGAGGGTTTGGCCGAGTGATCAGGAGCCCACACAGGGCAAATTGGGGCCTGATCTGATGGGTAGGTGTGCTAGGGGGTGACAGGAGGTGATTGATGGGTGTCTCAAGGTGTGATTAGAGGGGGGAATAGATGCAAGCAATGCACTGGCGAGGTGATCAGGGCTGGGGTCTGAGGGCATTCTGAGGGTGTGGGCGGGTGATTGAGTGCCCTAGGGGCAGATAGGGGTCTAATCTGATAGGTAGCAGTGACAGGGGGTGATTGATGGGTAATTAGTGGGTGTTTAGGGTAGAGAATAGATGGAAACACTGCGCTTGGGTGGTGATCTGATGTCGGATCTGCGGGCGATCTATTGGTGTGGGTGGGTGATCAGATTGCCCGCAAGGGGCAGGTTAGGGGCTGATTGATGGGTGGCAGTGACAGGGGGTGATTGATGGGTGGCAGTGACAGGGGGTGATTGATGGGTGATAGGTGATTGGCAGGTGATTGACAGGTGATCAGTGGGTTATTACAGGGAAGGACAGATGTAATTAATGCACTGGCGAATTGATAAGGGGGGGGGGGTCTGAGGGCAATCTGAGCGTGTGGGCGGGTGATTGGGTGCCCGCAAGGGGCAGATTAGGGTCTGATCTGATAGGTAACAGTGACAGGTGGTGATAGGGGGTGATTGATGGGTAATTAGTGGGTGTTTAGAGAAGATAACAGATGTAAACGATACATTTGGGAGGTAATCTGACGGCGGGTTTGCGGGCGATCTAATGGTGTGGGTGGGTGATCAGATTGCCCGCAAGGGGCAGGTTAGGGGCTGATTGATGGGTGGCAGTGACAGGGGGTGACAGGGGGTGATTGATAGGTGATTGGCAGGTGATTAGTGGGTTATTACAGGGAAGGACAGATGTAATTAATGCACTGGTGAATTGATAAGGGGGGGGTCAGAGGGCAATCTGAGCGTGTGGGCGGGTGATTGGGTGCCCGCAAGGGGCAGATTAGGGTCTGATCTGATAGGTAAAAGTGACAGGTGGTGATTGATGGGTGATTGATGGGTAATTAGTGGGTGTTTAGAGGAGAGAATAGATGTAAACAATGGATTTGGGAGGTGATCTGATGTCGGATCTGCGGGCGATCTATTGGTGTGGGGGGGTGTTCAGATTGCCCGCAAGAGGCAGGTTAGGGGCTGATTGATGGGTGGCAGTGACAGGGGGTGACTGACAGGTGACTGACAGGTGACTGACAGGTGACTGACAGGTGACTGACAGGTGACTGACAGGTGACTGACAGGTGACTGACAGGTGACTGACAGGTGATCAGGGGGATAGATGCATACAGTAAACAGGGGGGGTGGTCTGGGGGGGGTGATAAAAAAAAAATAGCGTTGACAGATAGTGACAGGGAGTGATTGATGGGTGATTAGGGGGGTGATTGGGTGCAAACAGGGGTCTGGGGGGTGGGCAGGGGGGGTCTGATGGGTGCTGTGGGCGATCTGGGGCAGGGGGGGTAAAAAAAATCAGTGTGCTTGGTGCAGACTAGGGTGGCTGCAGCCTGCCCTGGTGGTCCCTCGGACAATGGGACCACCAGGGCAGGAGGCAGCCTGTATAATACACTTTGTAAACATTACAAAGTGTATTATACACTTTGTATGCGGCGATCGTCGGGTTAACATCCCGCCGGCGCCTCCGTATGGCCGGCGGGATGTTGCGGCGGGTGAGCGGCGCCAGGCGGAGGATTGCGTCACGGATGACGCGATCGCTCCGCCCATGCCCCTACAAGGACCGCCGCCATTTGTCAATACGGCGGTCCTTGCGGGGTGCACTTCCCGGCCGCCAATTGTACATACGGCGGTCGGGAAGTGGTTAAATATCAGGTCTGTAAGTGGCCGACTCAGTCCTGACTGACTACATACATTTTGACCTTCACTGATAACAAATTCTAACTAGAAAACGGCTTCTGAGAGCAGCAAAGAGATAAAAGGGGTCAATAGTTAATAGATTTTAGCTCTGGCATACTTCAATGAATGAGTCATTGAGCAAATACCATAAAAAAAAAAAAAGTAGCTTTAACCTCCTTGCCGGTTACCCCGAACTCAGTTCGGGGTAACCTGCGCAGGAGGATTTCTCAGGCCCCGCTGGGCCGATTTGCATAATTTTTTTTCCTACACGCAGCTAGCACTTTGCTAGCTGCGTGTAGTACGCGATCGCCGCGACGAGCCGCCCCCCCCCCCCCCCCCCCCCGCCCCAGACTCCTGCGCAGCATGGTTAATCAGTGCCAGGCAGCGCTAAGGGGCAAATCGGGATTCCCTCTGACGTCAGTGACGTCATGGCGACCGGGGAAGCCCTGGTGGAAATCCCATTCTGAACGGGATTTCCTGCTTACTCTGATCGCCAAAGGCGATCGGAGTGGGTGGGGGGATGCCGCCGCTCAGCAGCTATCATGTAGCGAGCCCTGGGCTCGCGACATGATTTAAAAAAAAAATTAAAAAAAAATAAAAGTGCTGCGCTGCCTCCTTGCCGGATTAATTAGACCGGCAAGGAGGTTAAACAAAATAAAAACTGGTATATCTTAAAAAAGTCATTTTTAGGAGAAGGAAGATGGATATAATAGTTTCTTTCATTAGGTTATTTTCGCCTCTGGTGTCTTTTAACCACCTAGCAACCTTTGCCATGCTTATCTACGCCCCTTTAAAATTCACCTGGGTCACAGGGGCGTAGATAGGCATCTCCTGTTTTTTTCCCGCTTTGAGCGTGCACACGCGGTCGCGTGCACGCGGATGCGCGGTCGCGTGCACGCGGATGCGCGGTCGCGTGCACGCGGATGCGCGGTCGCGTGCACGGCACCCGCTGGTCAGCTAATTAAAGTGCTTACAAGTTTGAATCAGCACTGCCAAAGCCAATGACCGTGCTCATTCATTCAGAATGTGTGTAAACATTGAATCGGTCACTATGCTGTTACAGTTATTGAGATCACTCGTGAGAGGATCTCAGATAACTAATACAGCATTAGTGAGTGATCAGCATCAGTGAGGGTTTTTTTGTTTGTTTGTTTTTTAATAAATTATACCCCCATTAACCCTTGCCTCCCTGAAATGTTAAAATTGCTGTGGTTTTTAGGTGAACCCTGTGGTAGAGAAGTGGTTAAAGAGTACCACAAAAAAAAAAAAAAAACAAGTGATGCCTGTCAAGCTGGGGGTGGGCAACGCAGGCAGAGATTCTCTAAAAGCTTCAGATCAAATCAAATCAAAGATAGCTTTATTGGCATGACCAAGATTCATTACAGGTATTGCCAAAGCAAGGGCAAATAGGGGACATGGGAGGGGGTGGGGTAGGGGGAAAATGGCTAAGCAGTCTGTGGACATTTTTTAGGTTTTCAGTTCCGTTATGCTCCTCTCAGTCTGTGGCATGCTGTGACATAGTGTGCAGCGATTGTCACTGTGGGTTCCTCTTCTAGTAGGATATATGTTTTTCTCTCGTCTTCCAGTGTGAAAAAGTCTGGGAATAGTTCCAACAATTTCTTAAAGTAAGTGTCCCTGGTTGCAGTATATTTGGGGCAGTGCAGCAGGAAGTGGCTTTCATCCTCAAGGGTCTTCTGCTCACAGTGTTGGCATAGTCTCTCCTCCCTGGGTTTGTACGTCTGTCTGTGTCTCCCAGACTCTATTTCGAGGTTGTGAGCACTCAATCTATAGACACTCAGGATTTTCCTCTCTTGAGAGTTTTGCAGCTTTTCCAGGTATGGGGCCATTTTATATTCTCTTTGTAGAGACTGGTATATGGCTAGCTTTTGTGAGTTCAGCAGTCCTTGGAAACATGGTCGTGACTGCACTGCCGAGGAAGGGGGGGGAGGGGGGCAATAAACTGTGACCCAAAGACAACCAGTGAGTCATTGACAAGCTCTGCAATTTTTAGTTTAGGTACTCTTTAACTGGCCTTTTCTTCAGAAGCTGAGAAACATACCTCCCACTGTCTAGGTTCTGAACGGATATAAAGTTCAGACAGGAATCACATGCAAAGAGATTAGTCCAGTCAGATTTGGACCAGATTTTGATAAGAACACATAGCTGTAGAGGTAGTATATAGGCTAAACTGCCTTAGGGCTCGTTTACACTACAAGATATTTTCTATGCGCTTGTGATTTTAAAAGCTCCTGCTAAGGTTATCGTGTGTGTTCACACTGGAGCGATGCAATTTTGTAAAAATCCCCCATAGCATTGCATTAGCAAGAGCTTTTAAAGCGGAGCTGAATATTACTGAACAGTTTCACTTACATGGTGTTTCCCCAAGCCCCCACCAGCCATCTTGTCCCGCGCCAGTCCTACACGATCCTCCGTTCTCCAGCACGTTTCAACTGCACCTGTGCGCCCCAGGCTACGCAAAGCTTTCTTTAAGTTCCCTCACACTATTAGCACTGGACACTATAGCGGCTGAACGTGAAGAAAGCTACACGTAGCTCAGGGCACGCAGGCACAGTTGCCATCGACTTACAAGTCGACGGTAACTAAACTTGCTGGTAGCGGGAGAATGGAGGATCGTGCAGGACGGGACGGCTGCTGGGGGCTTGGGGAAGCCCCAGGTAAGTGAAAGTTTTCTCAGCAACATTCAGTTCCGCTTGAGGCCCAGTGCACACCAAAAACCGCTAGCAGATTCGCAAAACGCTGGCGGTTTATGAAGCAGATTTCAAAGCGATTCTAGGCAGGTTTTCTAAACATGCCTAGCGTTTTTTGGAGCCTTTTTGTGTAGCACATTTCAAAAATTGTTACAGTAAAGCTGATACTGAACAGCTTCTGTAACTCCTGGAAAACTGCTCTGAGCTAGCGTTTTTCAGAGCAGTTTTCCACTTTCCTATACTTTAACAAGGAGGCAGAAACACCTCAGAAATCTAACAAATGCTGCAGGACCAGAGTTTGCATTTGTGGAAAAACAACCTGCTCTAATGTGCACCATCCCATTCACTTTCATTAGCCAAGCGGTTTTCCCTCTGCAAGCGTTTTAAAAAAACGCTACAGAACCGCTCTGGTGTGCACCAGCCCTTAAGAATCTCTTGCAGTGTGAACCAGCCCTTACCACCAGAAAGAGGCAGCGAACCACTACAGGATAATTTTAAAACAAACCTTAGAACATCTGTATTGGCTGTGAATAGTGTAACTGCTTTGATCCCCTCAGAAAACACAGAGGGTGATTTTGCAGTATTTACACTGAGATTGCCAATCACTAGCGTTCCCTAAGGGAGTGTTCACACTGCAGCATTTGGAATTGAAAGTGAGTTTTATGCAGTTTTCAATGTGAAACAGCCCTTACAGCTAATCAGGCAACATCCCTCTCCTCCTCTGGGTAGGAACACACTAGGCAGAATCGCATATGCGTTTTCCATAGCATAGTGTTACTACCTACCCTCTGTCTGATGCCAACGTTCCCTTTCCGATACCAAACACTAACATCCACCTCTCATGCCTAAAAGAAACCCTATAATGATGCAATCTTGCTTGTACATTCTCACCAAATACATATACAGCAGAATCCTGATTATCTGAAATACAAGCACAAATCACCACCAGTGCTCACAGTGGTAAGGATCGGCTTCTTAGGCTGTTTGTGGGCTCTGCTGCACTTACAGTGTACCAGAGACGACAAAGATTACATACATACCTACCTGGGGCTTCCTCCAGCAATCGCTCACACGCCATCTCCCTCTGCCTTCTCCTGTCCCCAGCCCCTGTAAGTTTGGGCAGTCAGTGCATGTGCAGTGCGGGGAGCGCTCTGCGCAATAGTACTGCGCCATTAGTGGCGCAGAGCGCTCCCGGAGACAGGCATGCCCCCCGACTCGCCAAGTTATCAGGGTTGATAACAGAAGAAGGCGGCGGAGGAAGATGGCGTGTGAGCGATTGCTGGAGGGTTTCATTGCTCCCCCAAAGTTTATATACTTTCCAGGGCTGTGGAGCCGGTACAAAAATCATCCGACTCAGTTTATGAAACCACCGACCCCGACTTCAAGAACCCAAAATTGCGCCGACTCCTTAGGGCCCTTTTTCACTACTGCGAATTTGCATGGCAATACAAGTGAATGGGACTGTTTCCACTTGTCAGGATTCCTTTGCATTTTTCTGTGCAGTAAAAAAATTCACACAGCAGAGCCATCAGAATTCGCATACCGCTATGCGAATCGCATACAATGTAGTTATTAGGAAATTTGCATGTGGTTTGGGTATGCAAATTTTCATGCGAATTCGCATACAAACAATGGAAAAAAAAACACCAGCACTGCCATGGTTAAAATTGTATACATAGTCATCCATGCGACTTCGCATGAAAATTCGCATAGACCCGCATGCGAATTTTCACCGCAGCGATTCACACCGCACAAGTGGAAACAGGCCCTAAGTCTAATTTTTAGAAAGGCTATGTATTTGGTACAAACATTCATCCAACTCCATTTATTGAAACCTACGACTCCAAGTACCCAAAATTGCTCTGACTCCACAGCCTAGATTTATTTATTTATAAAGCGCCAACATATTACGCAGCGTCCCCAAACGTTTTGGGTCGAGGGCCGGGTCAACATACTTCAGACTGCTGGGGGGCCGGAGTATACATAAAATAATGTAGAAGTCTTTGCGGCCAGACAGTGAAGCATACCCAGATGACAACCTGAAGTCCAGTTGCACAGCAGTGTCACCTGATGTGGAATTGGATTGGAAACTAGTGAATTACTGCTTTCTGGCTTCCATGTGGATGGGTGGTGGCAGCATTGCTATTATATACGCGGACCACCAATATTTAAAGATGTAGCTGACTACATCTATAGGCAATATATTTTGTGTGGGGGGGCCGGTAAAAAGCCTCAGGGGGCCACATTCAGCCCGCTGCCTTAGTTTGAGGACCACTGGGATAGATAGATAGTCTCAAGCAACCAGAAAGCACACTTATCCAGAATCAGGCGATCATCATTGATGCTGGATAACCAAGACTTTACTGTAGTAGAGGAGGAAAGAGTGAATAGGCTTTGAATGGACATTTCCGGTAATCCCTTGTATTACATAAAATTGGTAAGACTGTACAGGGTGGCACACAAAAAAAAAAAAACCATACAAAGTATTCCTATGACCTCATTTCACTGTGGGAGATATTTAATATACTGTATAAAGTCATTTTTGTGACTACTCCCTTCCCTTTTTCCTATTAATAAAATTAGTGAGGCAAACTCCAAGTTCTGAGAGCAAAATTGTGCTATCCCATCCTCCTAGCAGCCTGGCAGAAGCAGACTCAAGCCTTGCTCAGAGAAAAGGATTAGACGACAACATACCCCAGCAGAACTGTAACCAAGTCATGCCCTTGAATTACAGCACAAGGTGGTAGACTTCTGGTTGTGTGTGGACAAGCGCTTTTAGTTAAAGGACAACTGAAGAGAGGGATATGGGAGCAGCAATTGTATTTCCTTTCAAACAATACGCATTGCCTGTCTGCCATGCTAATCCTCCGCCTCTTTCTGTTTGGCATAGACCCTGAATATGCATGCAGATCAGATGTTTGGATTTGCCACATGCTTGTTACAGGTGGGCAATACAGGCACTACTGGGGCATGAAAGATCAGTAAGACTGCCAGGCATCTGGAACTGTTTAAAAAAAAATAAAAAAAAAATGGCAGCCTCCATATGCTTCTCACATTCATCTTTTGTTCACAACTCCTCTCAGCCTGCTGGTAGTTAACTGGTGTCCTAAATGTTGGATAGTCTATGTACAGGGTTTGCACAAACCCCCCATCCCAACGTCTAGTAAATGGAGGGGGCCATATTTATTTCCTTTTAAACATTACCAGTTGCTTGGAAGCCCTGATGATCTATTTGGCTACAGTAGTGTCTGAATCACCCCAGAAACCAACATACAGCTAATTTTGACAGATATTTCAATTATGTAAGAAAACACCTGATCTGCTGCATGCTTGTTCAGGGTCTATGGTTAAGGGTTCAAACCCACTAGAAGCTTTTTCTAAGCGCTAATGATTTGCAAAAAGTTCTTGCTAATGCAATGCTAGTGATCCCAATTGAGATCTAGATATCTCAATTGGAATCACTAGCATTGCATTAGCAAGAGCTTTTCAAATCACAGAGGGCTCAGAAAAGCGCTCCTAGTAGGTTCCAGGCCGAAAAGTATTAGAGGCAGAGTATCAGCAGGATAGCCAGGCAACTGGTAAAAGTAAATATGGCAGCCTCCATATACCCCTTTCAGACACAGAAATCTTCAAAGGCTAAACAGCCCGATTGGCAGCTCCCAGAGGAGACAATCACAATTTTAGGTCAATGGGATCATTTTTAAAATGCCCTCAGAAAGCTCAAGGCCAAAAAGCACTTTTAGGGCCCACTCAAAAAAAAAAAAAAAAAAAAAAAAAAAAAAAAAAAAAAAAAAAAAAAAAAAAAAAAAAACACAATTGCCCAGTAAACTCAATGTACACTTCCACGATTCCCAACAATCATAATCAGCACTTGTAAAAGCACTGTACCACGATCTCTCGAGAATCGCAGCAAAATGATGCAGGTAACATTTTGCAATTGCAATTAATCACAAAACCCCCACACTTGGCAGCAATGAGATCAATGCCATTAGGTTTCTACTGCACTAGCGCCGCTGCAATTAGCAAGAATCACCTACTAACCACCCTAGCGAGAACAGGCCCTAATGTCTGAGCCCTAATGCTGGGTACACACCATGAGTTTTCCCGCCCGATGACTTCGATTATTTCCGATGTGCTCGATTCAGGTTTCGATCGTTCCTGCCGTTGATTTGCATATTAAGTATGCAAAATCAATGACAGGATCAATCGAAACTCGAATCGAGCACGTCAGAAATAATCAAATCGATCCCGATCGACCAGGAAATCACATGGTGTGTAGCCAGCATAAGAGAGTGTACACACATCCAGTTTTGATTGGCCAATTTTACCACTAGTATGAGAGCTTACCTACACAATCTGTTCATAGTATTCAAAATCTGTTAGCGCTCACACTGCATAGAGGTAGTAAGACTGGCCAAACAACATTGTCTGTATGCACCCCTAGCAGCATTTTAAATGTTTATGCTAGTTGAGGTACCTTTTACTATGTAGATTTCAAATATAAGTCTGTTGATTGCATGCATTTGGAATTCTGCATTGAATCATTAAGGCTAAATATACTGAACTTCATACTCATCATGGTTTTTTGTTATCAAAAACTTTCAATTCAATTTGAAAAGAAACTGACAAATGCACAAAAGTACCAGGAATGCAAAGAACTAGAGTGTTCTTTCATTAGAAAGTGTCTATGATAATTGAAGCATGGAGAGCTGATAGATGATCACCTGTTCCCCAGACACCAGCCTATGAACTATACTAGGCAGTCAACTATTAGCTGAGAACATGGGCATAACTAGAAATCACTGGGCTCCCCTGCAAAACTTTGGATGGGGCCCCCTTCCACCAAACCCTTCTCCCAGAAAGGCTGGGGGTAGAACAGAAATATACACAAGACCCTGCTGAACACTGAATAGTGACTGTCTACAAAACTTTGTAGCATTCCTCATCATTGGCTGAGCATATGCAGTCATGAGGAAAAAAAAATGAGCAGAGAGAAGAAAGTTTTTTCTCTCACTGCCTTTAGTTGTCAGTCTTTCAGGATGGGGCCCCCTATGGCTTCAGGGCCCCCTGCGGCTGCATCCCTTGCAGGGTCTATTGTTACACCCCTGGGTGAGACATAGACCTAGCGCTGGCCATAATGATCAGGCAGCGGTCACTGATCACCTCACCCTCTGTTCCTGGCATCAGGTTTCCTCTCTGGAGGGCATCCCTCTTCCCATCTGTCATCACTGAGGTCAGTGTATACTCCAGGCCTGAGGCCACTTGCTCCCTCTACCCGCCCTTCCCCAAGCTTGCCTACTTACCCAGGCCCAACAAGCTCAGCGTCACACAGCACAGCAAGCGATCCATTACTGCGGCCCGCACAGCTCACACAGCCGCTATCTATCACACTGACTGCAACATACACTTCGCACAGTCACATGACAGCGCCCGGCCGCGCCCACCGCTGGGAGCATCATCTGCGATCTTGTGGTTCACAGTTCAGCGTCAGTGGCCGGGAGGCACTATTTTGTTTTTAATCAGACTTTTACTTTATATTTGTTTTCGTATATGTGTTCACATAGAGCAAGGCAAATTGAATATTTCTTATCTTTTTTTATTTTTAGCATAGAGAGTTAGTATAGATTGTGCAAAATTCCTTGCGGGAGGCAGATGGCAAACTGAAAATTCTTTCATAACAGTAATGCTGAGTCAAATGTGCTTGTGATGAGAGGTGGAGGAGTGCATGTCATTGTGTAACATAATAGTAAGCTACCTGACACATGATCCAGGGGGTTAGATTCTCATTTCACTTGCATTTACCATGCTTAGCTGCCTCCGTTTAATACATTCATTTGTGATTGCGAAGTAATATAGTTTGGATTACATTTAACCTTCACTTCAGAAAAAAAAATATCAATATGCTATTCATAAATAATATTTGATTAATTTGCAATAAATAAACAAAACAAATCTTGTTATGTAGTAGCAGTGGCTAGCTAAGGAGCTGTGGGCTCCGATGCAAGTTTTACTTTGGGGCCCACTAAGCACTCTATTAATAACAATTGATACGGAGCACCAAAACCTGCCAATAGCAACTACAGTGTCAGAGGTGCAAGAAGGGGATGGGGAGCAGCTTGTTGATGATAACCACTATTTCAAGTATCTATAGAAGTGATTATTATGAGCACAGGACCAATAGAGAGCTAATAATGCAGTTGAGGCCCTTTGTACCAAGGGCCCCGATGCGGTCGCAACCTTTGCACCCCCTACTGCTACGCCCCTGGATAGTAGTGCTGCTGTAGGTGGGTTTCTCATTTTATTTGCTGATTTGGATTTTCACTGAGGCTAGTGGCACGCTAGGCAGAATCGCTAGCGTTGCGGAAAACTAGCTTAATGAAAGTGTATGGGCTGCATGTAAAGAGGCATGTATGAGAGTTTTACAATGTTCTTCAAAGCGCACAACTTGCTGCATAATTCTCAAAAACGCATCAAAATGCATTTCAATGCAGTCTCAGAGGACTGCGTTTTTACATGCGGTTTTTATGCTTTTTTAAAATAAAAATACTATATTTTACTCCATTGATAATTCGGAAAAAAAACACACCAAAACATTTTTTTTTAAAATCAACACAATAAAATGCAGAAAATACATGGTTTTCCACATTACCTATAGGGATGATCAATGAGTGAAATGCAAATATTTCCAAGTTCATGCAAAATTATGTACATTTTTATGCAAATATATGCAGTTTGAAATGGACCAATCAACTTGGGGGGACTTGATGGTTCCATTTTCAAGCTGCATATAATTGTGCAAAATTTTACATAAATCTGCATGAACTCTGAAATCTTTGCATCTCATTGATCATCCCTAATTGCCTAGTGTGCGCCTAGCCTGTGGTGGGAAGCCATTGCTCAACAGTTGGGTTGGTTAACGAGATGCTAATAACTCCACATAGGTGCATATTTTATGCAAATTTTTGTAGCTTGACAATGGACAAATCAAATGTAGCAGCACATTAAATGACTACAATTTGTATTAATTGGTGCAATGGCAAGAACTTGGCTACTGTGTGCATGGAAGGTATAATACTACTGCTGCAGAATGGAGTCACATAGCGGAAAATTGTATACTCACCTTACAGGTAATTTTCCTTTCCTTATGCGTCCATGGCAGCACCCACGGGGAAAGGGGCGGGACAAACCCGTGGGTGCTGCCATGGAAGCATGAGGAAAAATAGTTGAGTTATTTGTGGGCACCATATTATATAAATATTGTGAGGGCTATGCCTCCTATATGTTATTTTTTGGGGCCATGCTCTCCAATAATGCTATTGTGATAACATGCTGCCTAAATATTTCATATGTGGACACAGTCCCTGTTATAATTTGTATAACAAAAGCACAGTTTGGATGTAGGTTATCAGTAAATGCCTGCAACATCTTGACAGAGTCTTTAGGTGAGCCATGCGAAACAGCCGAAAAGTTGTCATGAATTGCTCAGGAACACAAACTTAGATTATTTATGCATCACTTTTAAGCAGGGGTCACAGTTGTTGAAATTGCACCCTCAGTATAGGTAGGTAGGTAGCCAGGCAGCGGCGTAGCTAGGGTGTTCGACACCCGGTGCGGATAATTTACCGACACCACCCTCCCCCCCCAAAAAAAAGCAAAGTGCGCCATGGCAAAAAGTGGGTGTGGTCATGCCGTGAGTGGGCATGGCCATGGGTGGAGCCAAACGTACATGAACTTAGCAGCAGTGTAAGCTACAGATAACCGGCCTGCCCATTGAAATACTGGATGGAGCCCCCTGTCCTTTATTTAGATAATTTACAATCAGTATAGGCATAGATCAATTTTGATTGGTCAATCACGGACCAATTTTACCACCCCCATGCAGTAAGTGGGCCAACAGACAATTAATTTGATGAACAGAGCTAAAATTGGCTATTCAAAATTGTATGTGTGTACCAGGCTTTACAGCTAATACTGTACATACTGAAAGTAGCAGGGATCAGTATACAATACAGCTGGTTTACAATCAGTAAAGGCACAGAGTAACACCTTATACTTTACACACTACAGGTAGATCAGCACACAGTGCAGGCACTAGAGAACAGCTTATACTGTACATACTGTATGCAGCAGAGATCAGCACAATGCAGCTAGCTTGCCGAAAAATATGAGGGTTGCGTTGTGCGGCGTGCGTAGCGCGCCGCGCCTAAAAATAGGTGTGGCCATGGACCAGAATGTGGGTGTGGTCACGGGTGGAGAGAAATTTACATGAACCTAGCAATGGTGGGCCATTAGACTAGGACAGTGGTGGCAAACTTTTTGGAGGCCAAGTGCCCAAACTGCAACCCACAAGTCACTTACCTGTCGCAACAGTGGCAACAGCAATTTAAACTAAATACAAATGTTTTAACTCATACATGAACATTATGGAAAATCCAAGTTGAAAATAAACTGAAGATAAACAATTTCATCCATCCTACTCCTGAATAAATGAATTCATTTTTTTAGAACCTCCCAGTTTTATTTTCTGTTTTAAAAAGCTAAAAAAGTAGGTTTAATGCTATTGTCTCATATGATGATTCAGCTTTTCCCATAGTCTCGCAGTTAGCAATCATGTGACCCCCAACAAGACAAATTCAGAAATCATGAGGCCCCTATCAAGACAAATTCAGAAATCATGAGGCCCCCAACAAGACAAATTCAGCAATCATGAGGCCCCCAACAAGACAAATTCAGCAGTCATGAGGCACATAAATAGACAGCATTTCACATAAATAGACAGAATGCCCCCTTAATATGGTAGACACCTCTCACCTGGCTTCTGAATTCTCCTCTACTGGCTGCTGTGTCTGGCAATACTGTTTTTGGCTGGAATGGTGGATGATGTGTGAGCTGAAAGGCCTGGCAGTGATGCTGTGGCCTGGCTGGCGGTGATGCTGTGGCCGGCTTGGCTGGCGGTGATGCTGTGACCGATGTGGCTGGGTTGGCTGGCAGTGATGCTGTGACCTGGCTGGCAGTAATGCTGGTTGAAGTAAATGCTGGCCTGACTAGTGGTGATGATGTGGCCTTTTTGACAGTGATTCTGGGCTGGTTGGCTGGTGGTGATGCTGGGCTGGCTGGCCTGGATGGTTTAGGTAGCGACAGGTTCCCCCTAGTTAAGGTAGCGCCAGGATCCCCCCAGTTCAGGTAGTGACAGGAGTCCACCAGTGTAGGTAGTGACAGGAGCCCCCCAGTGTATGTAGTGACAGGTGCCCCCCAGTTCAAGTAGTGACAGAGACCCCTCAGTGTATGTAGTGACAGGAGCCCCCAGTTTAGGTAAAGACAGGAGCCCCCAGTTTAGGTAATGACAGGCACCCCCCAGTTTAGGTATTAAGTGACAGGGTTCCCCAGTTAGGTAGTGAGTGACAGGGGCCCCCATTTAGGTAGTGAGAGACAGGGGCCCCCGTTTAGGAAGCGAGAGACAGGGACCCCCGTTTAGGCAGTGAGAGACAGGGACCCCCGTTTAGGCAGCGAGAGACAGGGACCCCCGTTTAGGCAGCGAGAGACAGGGACCCCCGTTTAGGCAGCGAGAGACAGGAATCCCCGTTTAGGCAGTGAGTGACAGGGTCCCCCATTTAAGTAGTGAGTGACAGGGACACCCTTTTAGGTAGTGAGAGACAGGGACCCCCGTTTAGGTAGTGAGAGACCGGGACCCCCGTTTAGGCAGTGAGTGACAGGGTCCCCCATTTAAGTAGTGAGTGACTGGGACCCCCGTTTAAGTAGTGAGAGACAGTGACCCCCGTTTAGGCAGTGAGTGACAGGGACCCCCGTTTAGGCAGTGAGTGACAGGGACCCTCGTTTAGGCAGTGAGTGACAGGGACCCCTGTTTAGGTAGTGAGAGACAGGGATCCCCGTTTAGGCAGTGAGAGACAGGGATCCCCGTTTAGGCAGTGAGTGACAGGGACCCTCGTTTAAGTAGTGAGTGACAGGGACCCCCGTTTAGGTAGTGAGAGACAGGGTCCCCCGTTTAGGCAGCGAGAGACAGGAATCCCCGTTTAGGCAGTGAGTGACAGGGACCCCCATTTAAGTAGTGAGTGACAGGGACACCCTTTTAGGTAGTGAGAGACAGGGACCCCGTTTAGGCAGTGAGAGACAGGGACCCCCGTTTAGGCAGTGAGAGACAGGGACCCCCGTTTAGGCAGTGAGTGACTGGGACCCCCGTTTAAGTAGTGAGAGACAGTGACCCCCGTTTAGGTAGTGAGAGACAGGGACCCCCGTTTAGGCAGTGAGTGACAGGGACCCTCGTTTAGGCAGTGAGTGACAGGGACCCTCGTTTAAGTAGTGAGTGACAGGGACCCCCGTTTAGGTAGTGAGAGACAGGGACCCCCGTTTAGGCAGTGAGTGACAGGGACCCTCGTTTAGGCAGTGAGTGACAGGGACCCCCGTTTAGGTAGTGAAAGACAGGGTCCCCCGTTTAGGCAGTGAGAGACAGGGACCCCCGTTTAGGCAGTGAGTGACAGGGACCCCCATTTAGGTAGTGAGAGACAGGGTCCCCCGTTTAGGCAGCGAGAGACAGGAATCCCCGTTTAGGCAGTGAGTGACAGGGACCCCCATTTAAGTAGTGAGTGACAGGGACACCCTTTTAGGTAGTGAGAGACAGGGACCCCCGTTTAGGCAGTGAGAGACAGGGACCCCCGTTTAGGCAGTGAGTGACAGGGACCCCCGTTTAGGTAGTGAGAGACAGGGTCCCTAGTTTAGGCAGCGAGAGACAGGAATCCCCGTTTAGGCAGTGAGTGACAGGGACCCCCATTTAAGTAGTGAGTGACAGGGACACCCTTTTAGGTAGTGAGAGACAGGGACCCCCGTTTAGGCAGTGAGAGACAGGGACCCCCGTTTAGGCAGTGAGTGACAGGGACCCCCGTTTAGGTAGTGAGAGACAGGGTCCCCCGTTTAGGCAGCGAGAGACAGAAATCCCCGTTTAGGCAGTGAGTGACAGGGACCCCCATTTAAGTAGTGAGTGACAGGGACACCCTTTTAGGTAGTGAGAGACAGGCACCCTGTTTAGGCAGTGAGTGACAGGGACCCCCGTTTAGGTAGTGAGTGACAGGGACCCTCGTTTAAGTAGTGAGTGACAGGGACCCCCGTTTAGGTAGTGAGAGACAGGGTCCCCTGTTTAGGCAGTGAGTGACAGGGACCCCCCCCCCCTTTCCCCCCTCTAGCCGCCGCTCCCCCCTCACCTTGCAGCGTCAGACCTCAATCAGCGGGCGACCCGACCAGTAAGAGCGGGCGCCGGACACACCACGCTCTATATGCGGAAGTGATGTGGAATGCTGATCCAGGGCACAGGCCGTCTGATGAATCTGTGTCACCTGGCATAGTAGGCCAACCACCCCGATCTGTGATACTTTGAGCCATATACCCGGAATAAGCATGCAGATCTGGTGCTCTGACCCAAGTCTTTAAGAGAACCCAAGGTGGGGTTCTCACAACAAAATCCCCATACAGAGGCTGGCTTTGCCTATAGAGCCCAGCCTCTGTTGCTAATCAGATCCCCCCTGAATCCCCCCTGCGCTCAGCCAGACCCCATAAATCTCAGCCGCGCTGCCGACACGCAGCGTGTCAGCAGCGGCTGTGTTTAGCTTCCTAACGTCAGTCTCCACTCTCCCCCGCCTCCTGTATCGTTACGGTCCCCGCCCACGTCCATTCCCTCCACGCTGATTGGAGGGAAGGGACGCGGGCGGGGACCGGAGCTCTGCAGGAGGCGGGGGCAGTGCCGAGACGGACGTTAGGAAGGTAAACACAGCTGCACAGCGCGGCTGTGATTTCTGGGGTCTGGCTGAGCGCAGGGGGGATTTAGGGGGGATCTGATAGCAACAGAGGCTGGGCTCGATAGGCAGAGCCAGCCTCTGTATGGGGATTTTGTTGTTAGAACCTCGCCTCGGGTTCTCTTTAAGGCTGGAACCCACTAGGAATCACTGCAGCGCTGTGTGCAGCGATTCCTAGGACGATTTTGATCACGTGTTGCTAATATTTGGAAGCGCTGTACAGTAAACTGTACAGCGCTTCTGATTAACATTTTGTTGTTTGTTTGTTTTTCAATAAACTTTATAATACTCACCAGATGTCCCGACGTCTGGCTTCCGTCCGTAGCACCGCCCTCTATTGGAAGAGGCCATAGATGCTTCTCTAGGACCAATCAGAGAAGTGCCTGTGACCTCTTCTGTTAGGGGGCAGGGCTACGGACGTATGCCGGACATCGGGACACACGGTAAGTAAAATTAACTTTATTCAAAATTCAAATCGCTCGACTCCCCAAATCACAGCAAAATTACTTTTCAAACCGATTTTGCAGCGCTTCTATACATAGCATTGAGCGCAAACACGCTCAAACTGCTGCATATTCTGTGATTGCAATTAACCCGCAATCGTATTAGTGGCTTTCCCTCCATTTAAATACATTGGCAAAAAATTTTTGGGGGGATTTGCTGCCGATTGCCACATATCCAAAAATGCCCTAGTGGGTTTCAGCCCTAACCCAATTAGCTTGCTTCTTTCAGGTGTGTGATTCAGACCAGGGGCGTACTGATTATTAGGGCACTCGGGCACGGACCGAGGGCCCGTGGTCGGGGGGGCCCGCCGCCCGGCAGAGAGCCCTGAGCACAAGGGGAGACAGCCAGCGAAGGAGGGCGATGGGCAGAGCAGCGGAGAAGGGGGGAAGTCCCCCCCCTTCTCTCACCTTGGGGCCCCCCTTCCTAACTCTTCCCTCCAGAATCGGTAAAGTGTCGACGCAGCGGCTGACAGCGGGCGGAGACTTACCGCTGTTCAGCCACCGGAGGAAGCGCTGATCTGTGTGCCACTAGTCTGGGCTTCTCAAGCCCAGACTAGTGGCACACAGATCAGCGCTCCCTCCAGTGGCTGAACAGAGGTAAGTCTCCGCCCGCTGTCAGCCGCTACCCGCTGCGCCGACACTTTACAGATTCTGGAGGGGAGAGCCAGGAAGGGGGGCCCCAAGGTGAGAGAAGGGGGGGGGAACTTCCCCCCCTTCTCCGCTGCTATACAAATCGCCCTCCTTCACTGGCTGTCTCCCCTCCTGGAGACACTACAAGCCTGGCTGCATATACTGGGGGCACTTATAGACCTAGTTACATATACTGGGGGCACCTATAGACCTGGCTATACCGAGGAGACCTATACACCTGGCTGCAAATACTGGGGAGACCTATACACCTGGCTGCATATACTGGGGGCACTTATACACCTGACTACATATACTGGGGGCACTTATAGACCTAGCTACATATACTGGGGGCACCTATAGACCTGGCTGTATATACTGGGGGCACCTATAGACCTGGCTATACTGGGGACACCTATACACCTGGCTACATATACTGGGGACACCTAAAGACCTGGCTATCTATACAGGAGACACCTATAGACCTTGCTATCTATACAGGAGACACCTATAGACCTTGCTATCTATACAGGAGACACCTATAGACCTGGCTATCTATACAGGAGACACCTATAGGCCTGGATACCTATCCTGGAGACACCTGTAGACCTGGCTACCTATACTGGGGACACCTATAGACCTGGCTATCTGTACTGGGGACACCTATAGGCCTGGATACCTATCCTGGAGACATCTGTAGACCTGGCTACCTATACTGGGGACACCTATAGACCTGGCTATCTTAACTGGGGACATCTATAGACCTGGCTATCTTAAATGGGGACATCTATAGACCTGGTTATCTATTCTGGGGACACCTGTAGACTAGGCTACTTATACTGGGGACACCTATAGACCTGGATACCTGCACTGGGAAAACCTATAGACCTGGTTACTTCCACTGGGGATACCTTTTGACCTGGTTACCTATACTGGGGGCACCTATTTTGGGGGAACTGCTGCCAGATTAACTATTTTTGGGGAACTGTTGCTGCCAGATTAAGTGTATTTTGAGAAACAGCTGCCAGATTATGTGTATTTTTGCGGAACCGCTGCCAGATTGTGTATAATGGGGGAACTGCTGCTTCCAGATTCTGTGTATTTTGGGGGAACCACTGCTGCTACATGTATTTTCGGTGATCCGCTGCCAGATTATGCATATTTTAGGGAGCCGCTGCCAAATTATGTGTATTTGGGGGAACCGCTGCTGCCAGATAATGTCTATTTTGGGGGAACGACTGCCATATTATCTGTATTTTGGAGGAACCTCTGCCAAATTGCATGGATTTTCGGTGAAATGCTGTCAGATTACATGCATTTTGCGGGGAAACACTATGGCAGAGTTCAAACTTCCCCGGCAGACCTTTTACACCACTGCTAAGGTCATGTATATTTTGCCCCACCCATATTCTGTTGCATGACCACACCCATTTTTTGGCGCGCCGCGCCTAGCGCAGTGCAGGGGTTTTTATCAGTATAAAATATAACATATTTACTGTTGTCAGTAAATTATTATATCTTAGTCTGTAAAGATATAACGTGAAAGGTGGGAAACACTGGTATGGGGGCCCCATAATCTCCTATTGCCCGGGGGCCCCATGAGTTGTCAGTCAGCCCCTGATTCAGACATTGCTGCAACCAAAGAAATCGTGCGGACTGCCAGGCAACTGGTTTTGTTTAAAACCAAACAAATATGGTGGCCTAAACATGCCACTTCAGATTTCATTTAAGTATTTGCTTTAATTTAGGCACATTTGATGCTTAATTTATTATTATTATTATTTATTGGATTTATATAGTGCCAACATATTACGCAGCGCTGTACAATACATAGGATTACAGACAATGATAACAGGGGTGACAGCACAATACAGGTAGTAGGCAATAGATACAACAATACAGGTAATAAGCAATAAGATACACAACACTAGATAGCTCTCCACCAAACTGAAGTCAACAAAAAAAAGGTCCAGACTCCAGAGGAGCAGACTCAGGAGGATCTCCATTCCACACATCTGGAAGACCCAATTCTTTGGTTCTAGCCCAACAAGGCAGCGTTACTCCATCAGACATTGCTACTCATGGCAAATGGCAGCACAGCAGAGACAGGGAGGGTTGGGAAATCAAGAGAGGCAGCCAAGAAGTGAAGGTATAACCAAGGAAAGCTGAGAACCTTTTAACCCTTGACCCAGAGATGGATTGCTCAAAATGTAGCAAGAAAACACCAGCAGGCAATCTACACAAATTAAAAGAAGTTATGGACTCCAAAAAACTCATCAATATATGGCGGATAAAGAACCCTTCAGACAAAGATTACACACATTTCTCTCCCTCTCATAGAAGTTATTCAAAAATCGATTACTGGCTCATACCTCACCCCTATATAGCAGATCGAATCCAGTATAGGTAATTTTACCTTTTCAGATCATGCCCCAGTACAATGAACTCTGAAACTACCCTATAAGAAAACATGTAGTATGAGGTGGAGACTAGACTCTAGGTTGTTAGAGGAGGAAAAGATTAGAGAAAAAAATGAGGGTTAATATTCTAGAATTTTTGGAACACAACGATACCGCTGATCTCCTCTCAGATCATATGGGATACATTGAAATGCTTAATCAGGGGGGTACTTATCGGTATTAAAGCCAGGAGGAATAAAGAAAAAAAAAAGAAAGAATTACAAGCCTGCTGGAAGATTTAGTAGCATTAGAAAAAAACCATAAGGAAGCAAACCCTAACCAAAATTCTCCCCAGCGTATCTTTAAAATAAGGAACAAATTAAATCAGATACTGGATTCGGATTGCAAAAAAAAATAATCACAGCACACTAGAAAATGTTAAAAAAGGTAAGAACAAACCAGGAAAAGTGTTGGCAGATTTAATGAAAACAAAAGAATCAGCTGTAAGATTTATAGAAAAAAATTACTGATGACAAGGGCAACTTGGTGTACGAGCAGGAGGGAATTAGCAAGGCTTTCGTCAATTCTTATACCAATCTATACAACATAAAAACATCAGAAACAAATGTACCAAGTGGGTTTCTTGATCAGATCAAGCTCCCTAAAATAAGCTTAGACTTAAAACAAGCTTTGGAGGAATCAATTGTAGACGCAGAATTCATTGCGGCCGACGATAGGGGCCCAAAGTGAAAGAGTCCGGGTGCGGACGGCTTCTGTACCGGAGTACTTCTCTAAAGAATTGGCACCTCTTTTTTGCAGAATGGTTAATAACAAAGAAAAAGATACCACCTTCTCGGATCCCACTAACACTGCCCTTATCACCTTAATACCTAAGGAAGGTAAGGAGTTACAACATTGTGCAAACTTTAGGCCAATATCTTTAATTAACACAGACGTTAAACTATACTTAAGCATATTAGCACACAGACTGGAGAAAGCCTTGGAGGTAATATTGGGGAAAAAACAGGCATCTTCAGGAAAATATACGTACAACTATTAATATTATCCATAATAGTAAAGTAAAAAGAGAGGAAACAATTTTGATAGCAATAGATGCAGAAAAAGCATTTGATCGTATTTCACATAATTTTATATTTGAGTGTCTAGAAAATTTTGGCATAGGACCATTCTTTATTGAAAGAATTAAGAAGTTATATACAAATCTAAGTGCTCAATTAATAATCAATTCCTCTGCCTCCAAGGCCTTCTCTCTCTTGAATGGGGTGCGACAGTGATGCCCTCTTTCTTCCGGACTCTTTAACTTGTGTCTCGAGCCTCTGCTTCGCACCATACAAAGCGATGAAAAAATAAAAGGGAGTATCTGCGGGATCCATCGATATTAAAATATTGGCCTATGCGGACGACCCCCTGTTGGTATTAAGAGACCAAGTAGTGTCTCTATATAGGTGTAAGCAAGTTTTAAATAATTTTGGAGCCAGCTCAAATTTTAAGATAACTATGGATAAATGCTTAATTCTTGATCTTGGGTGCACAGCAGAAACGAGAACAAGTGTTCAAGAACACAACAAATTTGCTTGGGATAAGGTAATTAAATACTTGGGAGTAAAGCTTTGTTCCGATCCAAATAAGTTATTTGAACTAAACTACCGTATAAAAACCTGTTGGAAGAGACAGGCCCTACTTTAATGAGACTCTGAAACGAGTCTCAATTCTCTTTTTTAACCTGTATTCATGTTAAGCCCCATAAGCCCAGCTAAACCGCCGCTATCCCGCGGCAAAACGAGGGGTTAATACCCCCAAATCCCCTCTGCAAAATCGTCAACTTTCTTGGTCGTGGATTTTGCAGCTCATGGAGGCAGAGCTATGAGCTGCAGCTCTGCCTCCATGCGCGTCAATCACCGCACGAATCTCTGGCTCTCCCTGCCCCTCTCTGTGAAGGAAGATTGAGAGGGGCGGGGGAGAGGCGGCGATTAGCGGGGATTGACGTGCTTGAGGCAGAGCTTATGGCTGTAGCGCTGTCTCAATCAGGAAGTGCTCCCCGGGCACCACGGAGAGGATTTGGGGAGTATTAACCCCTCGTTTTGCCGCGGGATACCGGCAGTTTAGCTGGGCTTATGGGGCTCAACATAAATACAGGTTAAAAAAGAGAATTGAGACTCGCTTCAGAGTGTCTTTAACCCATTGGGTAGAATCTCGATAATAAACATGTGTATTTTGCCTATGGTGTCATTCCGTATACAATGTGTTCCGATTGCCCTCCCCATCACTTGGTTCAGGGGGTGGAACAGACTCTTCCAGGACTTCATTTGGGCCAGAACCCCCCCCCCCCCCCCCCCAGATTAAGCTACAATACTATCAGTAGAAATAAAGCAAGGGGTGGGATGGCGGCTCCAGATATTTTATCATATTATAGAGGTATACACTTAATAAGAGTTATTGACTGGAAAATTGAGTATTCTACGAGATCAAGTAAAAAATTATGGCCTATATTAGATAAAGAGGAGGTAGACCTGGGTCTGATATTTGTTGGCATCTGGCTTATGTGCGTAAATTATGGGTAGCGTCATCACACCCTTTGATAAAACACACATTGGAAATTTTGAATAGACAAATTAAAAAGTTGCAGACAAGGGGAGGCCTCTCACCCCTGACATCTCTAAGACACAACCCGAAGTTTCCGCCTGCATCTTCAGCATTGTGGTTCTCCAAAAATGGTTTAAAAATAGATACTCGCCTATGTTAGAATTTAAGTATGATATGCTTGAATTCGTAGGCCTCAGTTACTTTAACTGAGTTTAGTTAAAATACTTGATTTGCAGAGAATCTCCCTTTAAAGGGATACTGTAGGGGGGTCGGGGGAAAATGAGTTGAACTTACCCGGGGCTTCTAATGGTCTCCCGCAGACATCCTGTGCCCGCGCAGCCACTCACCGTTGCTCCGGCCCCGCCTCCGGTTCACTTCTGGAATTTCAGACTTTAAAGTTGCTGCATTGCTGTGTCCTCGATTCCGCTGATGTCACCAGGAGCATACTGCGCAGGCCCAGTATGGTCTGTGTCTGCACAGTACGCTCCTGGTGACATCAGCGGGAGCGAGCACACGGGAACGTGCAGGCGCAGTGGTTTTCAGACTTTAAAGTCTGAAATTCCAGAAGTGAACCGGAGGTGGGGCCGGAGCATCGGTGATTGGCTGCGCGGGCACAGGATGCCTGCGGGGGACCGTTAGAAGCCCCGGGTAAGTTCAACTCATTTTCCCCCGACCCCCCTACAGTGTCCCTTTAAGGAGCATTTCTAGAAGCACTGGGGAACCTTGTGCTTCTGACTACACAAGGCCAGAGGGCTTATCTAGCCACGATGTTCAGACATCGAGGCAGCCTTTGCTGTAAACATCAAGTGTTTTCATATTTCCTAAAGGTAAACAACAGCCAGGTAACATTTTCCTTCATTTCTGGGTAATAAGAGAGGAAACGCCATATTTGGCTTGTCCCATCAGAGCAGGTGCAGATAGGATCATCCATCACATGCTATTATCAGCCAGTTGCATGCGATGTGTACTAGATCATCCCTGCGGGATGATGTCACATTTAACTCTTTAGAGGTTAGTATAAGAATAGCCAACATGGGCTCCTGAGGGCACTTCTCTCTACTTCTGCTGACTTCCTTCTTGTAACTTTCTGTAACTGTATGCTGTATATATGCCTAACTGCAACTAGCATAGATGTAACAAAGAGAAAGCCTGGTCTCTCTTCACTAGGGATAGACCAAGTTAGGCATGGAGCGCATTAGATTCTAGAGACTGTTTGCTTTGCCGAGGGAGGTAACATGTAACGAAGAAATAAGGTTGCTGATGAACACATCTGTATATTTGTTTTACAAATAAACTCTTGAACCTTTGACGACGTCTAAGAAGTTCTATCTCCTATGCTGTTTGCTGTGATGAGTGTCAAGTTATCACACTTCCTGTGATATGGTGCCGAACGAAGGTGTAGTGTTGTTGCCAATGGCAACCAACAAATATTTATTACAGCCTAGTCCATTTGTATGGTAACAAGGATCTGGGAATTTCTGGATTGATGGGGGAGCCTCGAGTAAACACTTTCTGGTGGTTTATCCAAGTTAAAAGCTATTTGGACAAAAATATGCCCATTAGGAAACATTTCAGTTTACTAGAAAAATGTCTTTTTCTTAATAAAAGACCACCAAAAATATTGTGGTTATTATATGATTCTTTAAAAATCACAGACCAATGTGACCTCCAACCTTACTGCCAAAAATGGGAGATTATCCTAAAAACCCCTTTGGGAGAAAATTGACCAACAATTTGGTCTGCTATATGGAAATGCCCAGATTCAGACTTGCAGTGGATGCAATATAAGATGGTATCGAGGTGGTACTTAACACCGGAGCGGGAAGGAAAATTCAAGTCAATGTCGGGTGCCTCATGCTGGAGATGCGGATTGTTCGGGGGGTCTGAAATTCACATGTGGTGGAGCTGTCCACTAGTCTCATCTCTGTGAAGAGGATTTATGGATTTTGGAAAACATACGGTAGATAGTAATTGTAATCTATCTAAAATTAATGCAATTTTTGGAATTATAGAACAGGAGGAGAATAGGGATGGTGCTTCTTTAAAGGAGGTGGGGACCCTTTATATTAGGAGGGTTATTGCCATAAATGGGAAGGGTCTGGACCGCCTCCATATTTCAGAATGGCTTAGGGGAATGGAGATATTATATGAAAGTTCAAGTACTCCCATACAGGAAATAGCCTCATAGCAATACAGTACAATAAGAGAAATATGGGGTTTTGGGGTAACATGAGGAAAATTTCCCCTCTTATAATTCCATAGGTAGAGGTTTCCAGCGGGGGATGTGGGAGAAGGGGGGACAAGCTGACAAAAGTTTATAAGTAATAAGCCCCCACAAGGGAGGAGGATGGTGTATAGGAGACTCCAGGACCCCGTTTTATATAAGCCTAGCCTGTATGGATGCGAATGGGGTGATTTAGTTGGGTTATGTATGTCAGTTGCATGGGGATGTGTGGGGTTGGGGGGTGGAGGGATAAGGGGATCTATGGGTTATCTACATGTCCAATTATTCCAAAGCATTGTTTCAGGGCGTATATTGGTTTAGCCATAATTATACGATTTATTTATAGTACTTACTATTAAAAGGATATTTGAATATTATTTTTTCTTTTCTCTCTCAAACATTGATGCAAACAGTACCTGACCTAAGGTCAATGCCTTAAACTGATCAGGATATAACCCGGTGGGGAAGCTGAGTTTGAAAGGGAAAAAAAAAAGATACACAACACAATACAGGTACTAATACAATGCCAGATCATACACTGGAGTGGTAGTGCTGATAATACAGGTTCACATATTCTGGGTAGAGTGGGCAATCAAGTAGAATACACAAGGGGAGAGGGCCCTGCCAAAGGCTTACAATCTAGAGGGAGGGATGGTGACGCAAAAGGATTGGAGGGTGCAACAAGGGGTTCTCAGCAGAGAGTTAGGGCAGCATCGAAGTGAGGTAGGCCTCCTTGAAGAGGTGAGTCTTGAGTGCTTTTTTGAAGGTGTTGAAGGAGGGGGCAAGCCTGATGGGCAGTGAAAGTTCCACTGGGTGGCACATGATCGCCAGGTATATGAACAATCTCAGATCTTCTGAGCATGAGGAACATTTGGACAAATGGGACTCTACAGTCTGAATAGCCAAATTATGCGTATGAGGTAGGAGGAGGCACCCTCCAAAATATGCAAGAGGCAATAGTATTGTCAGGAACTCACCTGCAGGATTCAGCGATGCAGCCGTCTCTGCCGGGTGTTGGCCAGGTCTGCCCACTTCCTGGTCTGTGCAGTCTTTGCATGCGCACGGTGTTCCCAGCAGTCCTTAGTGGGGCTGCGCACACACTCCGGGTCTGAAAGGGGACGGATGCATGTGACCAGGCATCCGTCCTATACATTCAGATGCAGGCAGAAGTCGCGTGACTCGCGTCAGCTGATCCAGCTGACTGAATGCTATTGGGTGAGTTTGTATGTGGCCAGCCACTGATTGGGTGAATGCCGGTATATAAGTCCTGCTCTGCCTCATTGCAACTGCTTGTGATAGTGTTAAGTTGCCTTTGGGTTACTGCTGGGTGCTCATATCATTCTTATCAGATCTCCTGTGTTTGACCTTGGCTGTTATTGACCTCTCTGTGAATTGCTGTCTGAACTGACCCTGCATTGTACTGACCTTGGCTTTTCCTTCTCCCTTGTACTGCAATAATTCTGCTCTACTGTGTATGACCTGGTCTGTCCCTAGATTATCTCACGTCTTACGATTTGGTACTATATCTCTTGATCTCCTGTTGCTGACCTGGACTGCCTAGTTGTGCCTGTTTTGTTAGTGTGGTTTGGTGGTACTCTCAGCTTCATTCTCTATAGCTTGCACAAAGATAAACAATAATCCTCAGCGCTCTCAATTGCACTCCCGCACACTGTGAAGCCTGCAGCCACCTTGGCCCATATGCAATTCACTTTTTCTCCTGAGTTTTCTCCTAGGTGATACTTTTAAACTTGTCAATAATATGCCTTTTATGCCGCCAGCAAGCAAGAAAATACTCAAAATTATTTTGCTAGTACTTCTTCACCTATTTTTTGGTAATTTTTTTTTGTTAAAAAGTGGTAGAAAGTTATTTTAAATTGAAGATGAAAAATTATCTCCTAGGAGAAAACTCAGGTGAAAAAGGGAATTGCATATGGCCCCTTGTGCTCAATATTGGAGACTGTGACCGTCACCCCAAAAAATATATATGCAGGAGTCTAAGGGCTACGTTCATACACAGGGGGGTACACTTAGGCCTCAATTCACTAAGCAGTTAAGACTAGTCTACAGATGGTTTTTAGTCTACTGATGGTTTGGTGTAATGTTTTAGACCAGTTTTTAGACCTGGTCTAACATTCAGTAATTACACAATTCACAAAGGCTAACAAGGAGTAACCACGCCCACTTTTTTTGACAGAGATTAGACCAGCTGATTTCTGTAGGTAAAGTAATTCTGTGAGGAATTTTAGACGTGAGGATGGAACCTTTTCAATTAATTAACATTGTGGGTCCATGCACACTGGACCCTTTTTCTTTAAAACGCATCAATACACTATTGCACAATAATCAGTAATGTGCCAAGTGCTGAGAAAGTCGCCAGACTGTAGCTCAGAGAATGCCCGTTCTCCTTCCTGACCAGGTTTCAGCCTTCCCCCATCATCAGAGCACAAGGTGTCTGCAGGCTTCACAGTGTGCGGTAGTGCAATTGAGAGCGCTGAGGATTATTGTCTATCTTTGACATGTTGTTCCATAGTGGACTGGAAAACTTCTGGCTGCTGATTGATTATATACACTGCGCTTTTATTACATCTACATACTCCTAGATCTATAGCTTGCACGCCAAAGTTATGCGGGGTAACCGTAGTCAGATAGGTACTACTTGGTCATCTCCTGTTCACACAGGGGCGTGTCGTTTAGGTGAAGAGTGTGGAATTAGATTGGAGTATAGAGACTGAAAGAAGATGAGAGATCTGTCAATCCTCAAAAGCATATTGTATTTTATAGTTGCATGCATGTACTAGGGGCACTTTACTCAACCTCCATTCTGAAGTAAGACTGTTTCGTTATATATTTCCTATTCTTCGCATTTGTTTTTTGGGGGGGCGCACCTCCTTCCACTTACTTTGACCTCATACAGTATCCCCCCTATTATGGGTATCTCCTGTGATATTGTATGCAGCATTTTATTGCTTTTTGTTTGGAGTTCATCATT
Source organism: Hyperolius riggenbachi (assembly GCF_040937935.1). NCBI lineage: Eukaryota > Metazoa > Chordata > Amphibia > Anura > Hyperoliidae > Hyperolius > Hyperolius riggenbachi. The sequence goes on from NC_090653.1 coordinate 147,729,744, forward strand.
TAAATTTAATTTACCCGACACCCTTCACAGCCAAATAATGTGAGATGCATGAATATAAAGTTTAACATCAATAGTAATCCAACTGTATCCATCCTGCCAGGTAACTTGGGACATAACCAATGGCTGTAAAAGGACATCATCCCAGTGTCCTAGACGTTCTCTCAAAGATCCAATGCCCGCAACAATGGGCCTGTAATCAGGTGGAAAGCCAGGCTGTAGGCATCCTGGAAGGTGATGGAAGGCCTGGAATCACAGGTGAATGCACTTTCAAATAGGCGTCTACTTGTGATAAACTATTAATAATGCAGGTTCATTGCATTATTCATCAAGGCCTCATTTTAAGTTATGGTAAACACACTTCAGTACAAGCATACTGCACTTTGACTATTTTTTGACTATCTTTAGAAGTGCATTTACTTCTAAACAGTAATATGAGTTTTCTTGTTATTTGTCATTACTAATACATGAACTGCTTTTTAGTGAATGACCTTTCTTAGGGAAATCCTTCTGTCCTGATTACTATAAATCAATACAAGAACCAGGGGCGTAGCAATAGGGGGTGCAGCGGTAGCGACCGCATCGGGGCCCTTGGGCCAGAGGGGCCCCGAAGGGCCCTCCCTCAACTACAGTATTAGCTCTCTATTGGTCCTGTGCTCATAATAATCACTTCTATAGATACTTTGAATAGTGGTAATCATTAACAAACTGTTTCCCATCCCTTCCTTGCACCTCTGACTCTGTAGTTGCCATTGGCAGGTTTTGGTGCACCGTATCATTTGCTATGTATAGAGTGCTTGGGGGGCCCCATTGTAAAACTTGCATCCGGGCCCACAGCTCCTTAGCTACGCCACTGACAAGAACATCAAGAAACACCATTACACAGATCACACACCCATGGTGTCTTTACTTAAACAATTTACAAGAGTTAGCGAAGGAGTTTAAAAATGTGGGACGGCCAGTTATTGCTTGGGTGTGTCTGCAGACATTTCAATTAAATTCTGAAATTTTAAAACAATAATTATAGCAACGTAAAATATGGTGCACTTTTTCTGTGATGAACATGCCTTAACAATTACGCATTTAAACACATATTATTTGGGCATGCATGCATGACCTCTCCTGACCCCATAGGGCATATAAACAGCTGTTAGTGCAAAATTGGATGCACAATAGTAAGGAAAAGGAAATAAAAGAGTCAATAACAGTTTTCACAAAAAGTGGTTACCAGGGAGGCAAGCACCCTTCAGGGCAGGTGAGGACAACAAGCCAGTCCCTACTCAGGTCTGTGGGTAACAACAGGGAAGTTTCACCCTAAATAAAATAATAATAAAAGGAAAGGGGAAAGGTGGGCACTAGACAATACTGTAAAATCACCAAGATAATACAATATCTGGTATTCCCTGTGTAAGCTCACCAGCTTTAAAATGAAATTGCACTTATACTAAGAACGATGCGCAATAACTACTTTCAGGGTGGTTGTGCTCTATGGCCAGGTTGGTCATCAGTCGCCTCAAATTTATGTCTATTTCCTTTCCAGGGATGAACCCAGATTGATCAGGGATACATACAGTAGTTTGGTTGAAATCAGACATATGTCCAAATCAACGGGTGTATTAGCGGCGTGCATGTAAAAAAGAGCGCCGGATGTAGCTGATAAATATGATTTTGTTTATAAAATGGTGCAGACTATAGCCAATAAGCGTGATTTAGTGTATAAAGGGGCACCGGATGTAGCCGATAAACGTAATTTCATTTATAAAATGATGCCTGTTGGTAACCAATGAGCATAATTCTGTTGACAAAATATGCCAGATGTCCCAGCTATTAGAATATAACCCTAACCTTAAAGGACAAATGGAACGAGAGTGATATGGAGGCCGCTATATTTATTTCCTTTTGAACCATACCAGTTGCCTGGCAGCCCTGCTAGTCTATTTGTCTGAACTACACAAGAAACAAGCATGCAGCTAATCTTGTCAGATCTGACAATAATGTCACAAACACCTGATCTACTCCGTGCTTATTCAGGATCTATGGATGAAAGTATTAAGAGGCAGAGGATCAGCAGAACAGCCAGGTAACTGGTATTGCTTAAAAGGAAATAAATATGGCAGCCTCCATATCCCTCTCATTACAGTTGTCCTTTAAGGTTAGGTAAATAGTAGCCCTCTTGTTAGAGTTACCCTTTAACCTCCCATAGTGGTGCCTAACTTTAAATTCCCCCTGGGACCTAACCTCAACCATGGTATTCAGTGAAATCGGTATAGCTGCAAATTTTGAAACATATATCCAATTTAAATATTAGATATTTTTCAATTAAATCTTTCCAACGTTTTGTTGAACCTATGCAATAAAGAAGGCAACTCAGAAGGCAATAGGGGGGCTGAGTAGCCAGATGTATCTAATACAGTGAGTGTACATGTGTGTGTTTGCGATGGAATTAGTACAGTATAATTTCGTTATACTAAACATTCAGGTATAGTAAACGACCTCCCCAAGTCACGTGCAGAGGAACCACAACCAGACCGCTTATCTCTTGACCTCAAACGAGATTGTATTTCTTTGGATGAGGACGACTTGCACCTTTTAGACACAGAACTCTACCCCTCTCTCTCGCGGATTGCGGAGACATAAAAACATAAAAGGAATATGTTCGAATAAGAACATCTGCCATAGAAAAATCAAAAAAGAGAGAGATGGCACTCTTTAATAAAAAAAAAAAAAAACTTTAATCCCAGTGTACAGAAAGGAGCTACAGATAGTTTTTCTCCCAGTGCTGAAAAAAATAACATAGATGTCATTTTGTCCCCTGCTACAGAGACTCCCTGCTCCGCTTCCTCCATCCCTGAGGCCTGGAATCCACTAGGAGTGCTTTTCTGAGCGCTTTGTGATTTGAAAAGCTCTTGCTCATGTAATGCTATGGGTGTGATCCAACTTGAGCAATGTGATTTTATAAAAATCCCCCATAACATTACATTAGCAAGACATTTTTCAAATCACTAGCGCTTAGAAAAGGCTTCTAGTGGGCTTGAGTCCTAACGCAAAACATGATTGGTATATTTTAAATCCATCTGACCTCCATGGCTTTGTCAAACAATATGATAAAAAACATTTTGGTTATTTTGACTTTTTATTTTCAGTTCAGGTTCTCTTTAAAGCAGGAGGGGACCTTGCCTTCTGTTAGGGACCTATTGAATATGGAGGAGAGAACAGGCGCTAGTTGGTCTGCACACGTTCTCAGGCATATTGATGACACGCCATCAGGACCTGAGACTCTCTTAGGGTTGAGCTTGCGCAGGTTTCGTAGCACCTCTTCCTCTCGGACTGCAACCAAAGCTGCATCACCCCCATCTCCCAGGGTAAGTGGAAGTGGGTGGACCTTTTTGTCTGTGGATGCTGCATGCTGCTTGGGACGTTGTTCGAACCTACAATAGAACTCGTTGAGTTAATTGGCCAGTTTGGTGCTAGGGGTCACTTGCTGAAGAGGAGGCTTGAAGTTTGTGGCTGCCTTCAGGCCCTTCCATACTTCTCGTGAGTAGTTGGAAATGGAGGCTAAGTCGCAGCCAGCCAGTCCAACGTGCTCTGGCGTCTTAAAGGGAAGGTTCAGGGAGGGTGGGTAAAAAATCAAAATCAATTTCCACTTACCTGGGGCTTCCTCCAGCCCGTGGCAGGCAGGAGGTGCCCTCGCCGCCGCTCCGCAGGCTCCCGGTGGTCTCCGGTGGCGCGCCCGAGCTGGCCAGGCCGGCTGCCAGGTCGGGCTCTTCTGCGCTCCAAGTCCTGGTACTTCTGCGTCCCACGCCGGCGCTCTGACGTCATCGGACGTCCTCCGGGCTCTACTGCGCAGGCGCAGAACTACTGCGCATGCGCAGTAGAGCCCGGAGGACGTCCGATGACGTCAGAGCGCCGGCGTGGGACGCAGAAGTACCAGGACTTGGAGCGCAGAAGAGCCCGACCTGGCAGCCGGCCTGGCCAGGTCGGGCGCGCCACCGGAGACCACCGGGAGCCTGCGGAGCGGCGGCGAGGGCACCTCCTGCCTGCCACGGGCTGGAGGAAGCCCCAGGTAAGTGGAAATTGATTTTGATTTTTTACCCACCCTCCCTGAACCTTCCCTTTAAAGGATACCACAACTGACATGTGGCATAATGAGTTAGACATGGGTATGTACAGTGCCTAGCACACAAATAACTATGCTGTGTTCCTTTTTTTCTTTCTCTGCCTGAAAGAGGTAAATATCAGGTATGTAAGTGGCTGACTCAGTCCTGACTCAGACAGGAAGTGACTACATCGTGACCCTCACTGATAAGAATTTTCCCCTTTTTTATCTCTTTCTTGCTCTCAGAAGCCATTTTCTTCTAGGAAAGTGTTTTATAGCTGGAATTTCTTATTAGTGAAGGTCACACTGTAGTCACTTCCTGTCTGAGTCAGGACTGAGTCAGCCACTTACATACCTGATATTTACCTCTTTCAGGCAGAGAAAGAAAAAAAGGAACACAGCATAGTTATTTGTGTGCTAGGCACTGTACATACCCATGTCTATCTCATTATGCCACGTCAGTTGTGGTATCCTTTAAATATCAATTCCTCCCCAGAAATGACCTCAGCAAAGCCATGGCCAATCAGTATTACCGCAAGCTTTGATAATGTCCAGGACGGAGGACAAGCAGGGAGTAATTCCCAGGACGTGAAGAAAAAGAATGGATGGGGGAGGGGATTCTTTTAATTTATAAAGTGATCTGTCCTATCGGGTTCAGGGGGTGGAGCTGAACCCATGAGTATGCCACTATTTCGGTACAGGAAAGTAAAAAAAAAAAAAACAGCATACCCTGCAACTTTCTTTGTGCAGCAGATGTACCAAATAAGAGCCAGGGCAACTTGGGAATGTTTTACGAAGAAGAAAAAAAGTGTTTAACTTTTGGATTGCCTGGTTAGCATTAGAGATGGCCCGAACCTCCGAACCGCAATAGACTTCAATGGGGAGGCCAACATTGGAAACTAGAAACATTTATGCTGGCCACAAAAGTGATGGAAAAGATGTTTCAAGGAGTCTAACCCCTGGAGGGGGGCATGGCGAAGTGGGATAGATGCCAAAAGTCCCAGGAAAAAAAATCTGGATTTGACGCAAAGCAGCATTTTAAGGGCAGAAATCACATTGAATGCTAAATTGCAGGCCTAAAGTGCTTTAAAACATCTTGCATGTGTATACATCAATCAGGGAGTGTAATTAGAGTACTGCTTCACTGTACTGTGTACTGTATACATCTATTCTCCCCTGTAATTACCCACTGATCACCTGTCAATCACCCCGTCACTGCCACCCATCAGATTCGACCTTAACCTGCCCCTTGCGGGCACCTGATCATCCACACCCTCAGATCGCCCGCAGACCCGCCCTCAGATCAACTCCCAGGTGCATTGTTTACATCTGTTCTCCCCTCTAATCACCCATCAATCGCCCCCTGTTCTGTCACTGCTACCCATCAGATCAGACCCTCATCTGCCCCTTGCGGGCTCCTGATCATTTGGTCAAACCTTTTTTTTTTCTGATCACACCCTGAGACACCCATCAATCACATCCTGTCACCACCTGTCACCCCCTAGCATTCCTACCCATTAGATCAAACTTTTTTTTATCTAACTTGGCCAAACTTTTTTTCTGATCACTGCTGGCATTTGGTTTCTAAACTACGTCTCACGGTTTAGGGCCCCTAAAATGCCAGGGCAGTATAGGAGTATAGAAGATTTTATTTTTGTCACAAGTTAGCGGAAAATGACACTGTGAAAAAAAAAAAAAATCAATTTCCGCTAACTTGTGACAAAAAATAAAATCTTCTATGAACTCACCATACTACTAACTGAATACCTTGGGGTGTCTTCTTTCTAAAATGGGGTCACTTGTGGGGTTCCTATACTGCCCTGGCCTTTTAGGGGCCCTAAACCGTGAGGCATAGTTTAGAAACCAAGTGCCTCAAAATGACCTGTGAAATCCTAAAGGTACTCATAGGACATTGGGCCCCTTAGCGCACCTAGGCTGCAAAAAAGTGTCACATGTGGTATTGTCATACTCAGGAGAAGTAGTATAATGTGTTTTGGGGTGTATTTTTACACATACCCATGCTAGGTGGGAGAAATATCTCTATAAATGGACAATTGTGTGTAAAAAAAAAATAAATCTCATTTACAGAGATGTTTCTCCCACCCAGCATGGGTATATGTAAAAAATACACCCCAAAACACATTATACTATTTCTCCTGAGTTTGGCGATACCACGTGTGACACTTTTTTGCAGCCTAGGTGTGCTAAGGGGCCCAAAGTCCTATGAGCACCTTTAGGCTTTACAGGGGTGCTTACAATTTAGCACCCCCCAAAATGCCAGGACAGTAAACACACCCCACAAATGACCCCATTTTGGAAAGTAGACATCCCAAAGTATTCAGAGAGGGGCATGGTGAGTCCATGGCAGATTTCATTTTTTTTGGTCACAAGTTAGCAGAAAAATCTTCTATGAACTCACCATGCCTCTTAGTGAATACTTTGGGATGTCTTCTTTCCAAAATGGGGTCATTTGGGGGGTATTTATACGATCCTGGAATTCTAGCACCTCATAAAACCTGACAGGCGCTCTGAAAAGTCAAAGATGCTTCAAAATGGGAAAAAATGGGAAAATTCACTTTTTGCACCATAGTTTGTAAATGCTATAACTTTTACCCAAACCAATAAATATACTTATTGGATTTTTTTTTTTATCAAAGACATGTAGCACAATAAATTTGGACAAAAATGTATATAGAAATTTTACTTCATTTGAAAAATGTCAGCGCAGAAAGTTAAAAAAACATTTTTTTTTTGACAAAATTCATGTCTAAAACTAAAAATCACAGCAGCAATCAAATAGCATCAAAAGAAAGCTGTATTAGTGAAAAGAAAAGGAGGTAAAATTCATTTAGATAGTCGGTTGTATGACCGAGCAATAAACCGTTAAAGCTGCAGTGGTCTGAATGGTAAAAAAGTGTCTGGTCCTTAAGGGGTTTTATGACTGCAGTCCTTAAGTAGTTAAAGGGACTACGAGCTCAAAATAAAATGAAATTGGTACTCACCTTTGGCTTTCTGCAGCCCAGTGTAGGTCGGGAGGTCCCACGACGGCGTCCTGGCTCTTCTCCTAGGCCTTCCCTCAGAAATGGCTGCCCGGCGGCTCCCCACGACGCTGGGACCGAGTGTTGGGCTCCTCCTTCCGTACACGTCACGTCTGACGTCATCACGGCGGCCAGCGTGACGGTACAGCACATGCGCGATTTAATCGCGCATGCACCGTACTGTCATGCCGGCTGCAGTGATGATGCAAGGCGGCCGGCGTGGTGACTTATACGGAAGGAGCCCGACACCCGGTCCCAGTGTCGCGGGGAGCCGCCGGGCAGCCATTTCTGAGGGAAGGCCTAGAAGAGCCAGGACGCTATCATGGGGCCTCCCGACCTACACTGGGCTGCAGAAAGCCCAAGAGGAGTACCAATTTCATTTTTATTTTGAGCTCGGAGTCCCTTTAAACGTGAAGCACAGCTTGACACCAGTGTCTTGCAGCAATCTATGGGTATCTTAGCTCATTCTTCATGGGCAAAAGCCTCTAGTTCAGTCACATTCTTAGGCTTGCGCACTGCAACTGCTTTCTTTAAGTCCCACCAGAGGATCTCAATCAGATTTAAGTCTGGTGACTGCGATGGCCACTCCAAAATGTTCCAGCCTTTAATCTGCAACCATGCTCTAGCGGACTTGGAGGTATGCTTGGGATCATTGTCCTGTTGAAAGGTCCGTCTCCCAAGCCTCAGGTTTGTGACAGACTGCATCACATTTTCATCCAATATCTCCTGGTACTGAAGAGAATTCATGGTACCTTGCACACGCTAAAGCTTCTATGTACCTGCAGAAGCAAAACAGCCCCAAAGCATGATTGACCCCCCCACCATGCTTCACAGTAGGCAAGGACTTGTTTCTCCTCTTTAAAACATAGCGTTGATCCATGGGCCCAAACAGTTCTAATTTTGTTTCATCAATCCCCAGAACACTATCCCTAAACTTTTGTGGTAGTGTTCTGTAGTCTGATGAAACAAAATTAGAACAGTTTGGTTGAATAATTTTGAACACAACTGTATAACAAGTAACTTGTCTAAATATTTTATCTAAAGTTTAGATAGTTTACACAGCAAATCTAGCTGCAAACAGCTTCAACAGTTTATTATTATTTTATTCCTGTGATACAATGAGAGCAGCCATGTTCTGTTTGTCACATTACACACAGGCAAGCTAATCTGTATCTCCAGCCCTCAGCCTGTGAAAACTTCACTCCCCTCTGCTCCTCCCCTCTACCTCTGAAATCTCTGGCTAGTAACCTCCTCCTCCTGCCCAGACTGAGCTCCCATAAGCCCTTGCTGCTAAGGCTCAGAGTGCCAATGCTCTCTGGAGAAGCTGTGGGTAAGGCTTGTTTTGTTTATAGGGAATTAAGAGTATTAAAAAAAATTATTTAGCTTGAGGAATGCCCTATAAACTATATGAAAAGAACACAATCATGCAATGAGTAAAAATGTATCTCGGATCCACTTTAAGGTAATTAAACCCCCTTCCCTTTGAAGGGTTTACATAGTGATGTAAAACTGTTAGATGAGGTTTGCTGTTGTGGGAACAGTAAGCTGTGGCAGTAGGGATGGAAAATTAACACTGAACTGGGTAAAAGGAAAAAAAGAAGTGATGCCACTTTTAGCATCACAGAGAAACCGTAAAAATGGAAACCAGCAGAAATATTCATTACGTTTTGTTCATATGACATTTCTCAATTTTTCATAAGTAATTTCTTATTGGATTTTTTTTCATTGTTTCATCCCACTTTAACAGAAAACATTGATAGCATCTAGGACTAGCAAAAACATCTGTACACAATTCTGACTGAAACTGTTGCCCAATGGATAGACTCAAATAGAAGTGATGAATGAGATGCAAATTTCTCCTTGAATTGCAAATGTCATGTAAATGTTATGCAGCTTGAACTTATAAAAACTGACATGTAGTTCTGACTGGTATAATGTCAAGCTGCATATAATTTACATAAAATTTGAATGGAAGTAGAAATTTGCATCTCATTGAACATCTCTATTCCCAAACTCTGCAGGTAACTGAAATTGTGCATGCTTATACACCTTAAGTGTACCACGAGGCAGCATGTAACATGATGATAAACATGTGTATGTACAGTAGTAGGTGATCAGAGGCGCCAGCAGAATAAAATTAATATAAAATTGTTAAAAATTGCCGGGAGGGAAAGTGGTGAATTTCCCTTCAATAATTAGACACGAAGGTCTGTCATCAAATCAAACGAATACATTTATTTAATAGTACCCCAAAATCTGCAGCGCGTTTTGTGGGAACAGACCCACTTCTTCAGGCAATAAAACGGGGACAACAAACACAGCAATCAATGTGCAGTGAATTTAGCACCTCTGCGAGAATTTAACAGAGGTGCTAAATTCACTGCACATTGATTGCTGTGTTTGTTGTCCCCGTTTTATTGCCTGAAGAAGTGGGTCTGTTCCCACGAAACGTGTTGCAGATTTTGGGGTAATATTGAATAAATGTATTCGTTTGATTTGATGACAGACCTTGGTGTCTAATTGAGGGGAAGTCTACCACTTTCCCTCCCGGCAATTGTTAATTTTATATTAATTTTATTCTGCTGGTGCCTCTGATCACCTATCAGTATACTTGAGTCCACCCCAGGTGGAGGGGTGACCCTACCCCATTTTTTCTGATCTACAGAGAGCGACTTCTTAATCCTGAGTGAGGACAGGTCTAATCTCCTCACCTGCCTATACAGTGGTTGCCTGAGCGGTAACCCATGTTTGTGAGTATAACAGTCTCACTTATTCATTTCCCTTCGTATCTCTGACATACTACATCATATTGGGCTCTCGATTTCTCTCTTTTCTACATGTGTATGTACAGAACAAAACATTATTATCCAGGCTGTTTTACTTGTTTTATTTTGCTGCCAGAAAGCGTTGATTTTTAGCCATGGAAGTGACAGCTTCTGTCTTGTTACCTTGTCAGGAATATGGTGATCACTGATAAGCACTCCTTTAGGGACACTTAATAAGCTGCCACTGAGCAGAGAAACAAAACTATTTTATCTACTTTGTAAATGTTTACCTATAAAATAAAATCATGGGATATCTAAAATAGTCATTTTAGGAGTAGAAGGATAAATACAATTGTTTCTCAGTTTATTTTCACCTCGAGTTCACTTTAGTAGTGCAGGGCTAAAAAGAAACCATGTTTGTGTTACGTAAGCAGTGAAGTGTTGTCTAGTAGCCAAGCATTCAAAAGGGATGAGAAGAAGCAAATAATTTAGCAACACAAAACTGTTTAATATTTATTAAATGACACAAAATACCTAGATACAGACTCACTCTTCTTTGAAGGGACACATATTTACATTATTTATCATCAACTTAGAAAGACCTTGTACCCTTGTCATACTGGGTATATCAAACATTAAAAAGGTTTTGAGTTTTGCCATAAAAGGCCGTGACCCCGTCACAAGCCTTTTAAATCACATTGAGTGTTTTGATACAGTGAACAGACACAGATATTAGGTTTGTTTTAAAACTATCACTGGAATGAAAATGCTCCCCCAAAACCAAAAAATGGGCAATATTTTCACTCCACTTACTGTAAAACTGACATATGAAAAGTATATTACATTTCCGAATGCTGCTGTACTCTTCAATCTACCTTCTATATAAAATTTCTGCAGAAGGTTGGGGGAAAAGAAAAAAGGTACTATTATAGATAACTAGTGTATAATGTACTCTGGCTACGCTTGACCTTCAAGTCAAGATATGTTTACAAGTGCTCCAATTAACACACCCACGGTCTTCCTCTTTGGCTGATCATCTCAGCTGGGCGTTTCTGAACACCTGATTACTGAAACCTGCATCATGCAAGCCTCACATAGGTATTGCCAATGGGACAGTTCCTTTCCTCCCCATCTAATCAACACTTAGCTATCAAAATAGCTGCCTTATTTACTCCAGCATACATTACTGTCCCACATGAATGTGTGGCAATTTTACACTCATGTTGGAAGTAGTAGACTTGCAAGCTTTATGTTTTCCCAGCTCTGTTGCACTCCCTGCAAACAGCTGGTCTGAGGCCTAATTGCACACCGACTCAAGGAGGGCGTTTAAGAAAAGTGCAGTGAAGAATAATATGAACCTGTGTGCACCTCAAACATTCAATAATGTGAAGTGAAAACAAAAAACCTTCACAGGGATATTTGAAGTGAACCCCAATTCAATCCACTACTCTTCATTGCATGCTTTGTATAAATCATTCCCAAGGAGTTTTTCACCTACGACACAGGTGAAACCACTCTAATAAGGCACTGAGTAATGTGCAGTAAACTTTGATACATCTGATTACACTGACTGGTCTATACAGAGGACAAGTAAAGATCTAATTGGGTGCTGAACTTTGTTCACCATTACCTTGCTGAAAATGCATTTCTACGATTTTGCTCAGGAAGTTGATGAAGTAGATGCACTGATGAAGTCCTGAATGCGTAAACTATAGCGTGTACTGTACCATGCAGTGTGGCAGCATACCTTGAGCGTACTCCCTGCAAACTCTACCCAAAATTGGCCTCTCTCTCATTGACTATGATGGCTGAAGCATCAGTTTTCCACGGACTCTACGCAGCTATCTTAGAGCAGCATAGGTTTCTCTCTATCCAACCCACAGGACAGGCTGAATTTAATTCCTTTTTGTCAAGCTTCTGATATTCCTTCCTGAAGTAAGCTCCCCATACATTCGGCTGTAGAAATGCTGAGTTATGAATGCTCTTAAACTGAATGCACACTATACAATGTGGGGATGCCAAGTGGAATCAAATAAATTCTATGCAACATTGTTGAGACAATGGTTTCATTGTGGGGGCCATAAGAAGAAAAAAAAACAAATAAGCACATATCTTAAACAGAAAAAATACTTAAAACTTATCTGACATTGTCCCCTTTAGGTATGCTATCTAAAGCAAGAAATCCTTTATGTGGAGCAAGCGGCAACAAAAAGAAATTGGTATGCGTTACATCCCAATCACAATGAATAGGCGCACAACCGCTACAAGACAAAATGCAAGCTGCTACTGGTGCAGCGGTCCTGTCATTCTAACAGGTGAATTTCTAAGATTCCCAATTTATTACTAGACAAGTCCTGCATTAGTGACGGCGTGAGCAGACAGGCTTCATGTGACACCAAGGTGAGCTGTAAAATAAAAAGTACGGCCAGTCATGGCAGCGGTCACCAATAGGTTTGGACAGTAGGACAATAGAGATGGAAAAAAGACAAATATTAAAAAATATGAAACCGATTCTGGCCACAAGTTATTTTCCGCTTAAAAGATCACTAGACATAAGCAAAACAGTCATACCAAAAAAAAAAAAAAAAAAAATAAGACTTGACAACTACAAAACAATTGACACCTTTTTGCAACTATAAAAAATAAACCCTTATACATTGAATTTTGTTAGGGTTTAACAGGTTGTATTTGGCACTTGTGAGTAAACTATTGAAAAACAAAAAACCTGGATTCCAAACACTATTCAAAATGAAGCCAAAGTTTCTTAAAACTGAAAGTAGGTGATAAGGCTTAGGCGACGAGTAATGCTAACTGCTCACAAAATACTGGACTCATTAAAATAATATTCAAGGTGGATTCTGCAGACCATGCCCAAAGACCTAAAGTAGTACACAAATTCCAGCACACTGAAAAATATAGGATATAAGCATGCGGAAAAGGTTTTGTGGCCCAACTAAGCCAGGATGTAGTTTTATATTGATGTGGAGAGCAAAAGTCATGTTTCATACACAATACTTTATTTATGCTGCTTTTAGAAAGCAAGAATTAAAAACACTCCATAAAAGGAACAAAGTAAAAGCTGGTAATTGTTTTTTTAACCACACAGGTCCCATTCCATAATAATTTGTACAAAAGTAGTCTACAACATTTGGGCAATGAGGGGAAGCTGATAGGATAGTAAATGCCATGTCTGCTTCTGAGGGCCTTTACTGCAAAGAACACAGTCGTCTGTCCTTATTGCACATATAGGTGAGTTCTGGTCACCACCTGGGAAATGCTGCAAAGACTGAACTGAAAGGACCTGTTCTTCCTTTCATCCGGCACACAGGAGTCCAAGGTATTGCGAAGGGTGTTGGCAGCTAAGCACTGTTTCCCAAATGGTCAACAAAACTCAGCACGATTTCTCCACAACCATTAAGAAAGCACTGCTGTAGTCAAATCTTAAATTTTGAGCTGCAAGAAAGGTAAACATTTGTTAAAGGTTCTGTTGTGTTGTTTTTCAAGTGCCCCTAAACTCTAAATTGAGATCTGCTTTGTTCAAATGAGGTTGGGTACAGTTACTTTCCAAATGTTTTAACATTGTAATCAATTGCCCAAACACTGTCATTGTAGAGGTCTGTGGCGCATGTTTCCCATCTCGTCCACAGCAATTTTGCACTAATCTGACCAGAGCCTTAAAATAACATAATTTCTATACATTCTCTGAGGACTCTAATCAAATCAGTGAAGGCTGCTGTGCTCGAGTTACAAAATGATGTGCAGATAGGACAGCATCTAGGTAGGTTTTAACAACGAAAGAAAATACAATACTCTACATGTAAGCTTTACATATTATATGAACTTTAACATGCATGATTTTCTAACACATACTGTATATGCAAAGAAAAACTATTGCAGTGTCTTTTAATCAGAACTAAACACCTGCACCGTTAGGAGAAAAAAAAAGGCCTCTACTATTCTTCTTCAGAAGCATCTCTCCAGGCTACTATTCATCCAGAAAATGGAGCAAGGGATGATAAGCACATCGTTTTGGTTGTGTGCAGGAAAATAAAGTTAACCCGAGCCGAAACTGTTTCAAAATCAGACCTTAAAGCGGACCCAAACCAAACTTTTTTTTTTTAATTCAAAATATTTAGTTGCACCACTGACACATACCAAGATAAATAAACACTTCTTCAAGCCTATGAGCATTTCAGTGCATGCTTTTCACCCTTCTCTTTTCATTACTAGGGTTATACAGGTGGCAGCCATTAGCAATTCCTCCTTTGCCGGACACCACCTACTCCACCATTTTGCCAGATTCTGCCCCGGCAATTTAAAAGGAAGGGAGGGGTTCCTCCAATCAATGCAAAATATTTTATATTTGTCATCATGCAGCTGAAAAAAGGCTGCTACTATTATAATTTAGAAAATAGATTTTATTTCTGGAATCTTGTATTTTTAATTTGGGTCCACTTTAACCTGAACAGAGGGAAGCCTCAGGAACCTATGGAGGTTTCCCCACGGTGGTCTGAAACCCCCGGTTGCTGAACGCAGCCCCCTTCCACATCAGGGCTGAGCAGCTCGCCTTCCTGTATCATGGCCATGCAGTAGCTGCGCGAGCCTGCCCATGCATGCGCAGTAGCACAGCCCATGGCTCCGGCTTACTGCGCATAGATGGGCTCACACAGCTCTGATAGGATTAGCGACCATGCCTTGTCGCTAATCTTCGAGGGCCGCGCTCAGCGATGGAGTACATCAGACCAGCCAGGGAAGCCTCAATAGGATCCTGAGGTTTCCCTCTCTTTAGGCAAGCATTTAATTTTGTACCAGAGTTTCGGCTCGGGTATACTTTAAATATGCAGGGAGATGGGAATCTAGGGGACATTCTCCACACCAATGTAAAAGAACTGCACATCAATCAATGTTCATTTCAGCATCTATCCCCAATCCTAAGGATGGGGGTTGAAGGACTGAAAAAGAATGGTGACGATTGGGGATGGGTAGAGATTTTGTCCCCATGCACACATCTACAGTAGAATCCCTCTCTCCAGCAAAATTAGATACAAGTTGCTTGGCTGCAAACAAATCGAAATGTTGCTTTAAATAACACTAAAATACAAACAGTCCTGAACAACATTCCAAAATGTTAACATTTTCTTTAATGAAGAAGATTAGCTTTAAAAAAAAATAACCTGGGGAGACTACTTGTGTATGAAACCTACCGAGAAAGTTTTGAAATTATTGGTACAATTGTCAAGAAATATGGAACAGTTAAAAGTTGTCTACTCAGATTTTGCACACAGGGCTTACTGCTTCTCTTGATTACTCTCCTGCAAACAATAAATTGGATGGACTGACGTGGTTTCATAAGCTGTGGAAGTTTTGAGCAACTTGGGTGATTTTTTTTTTACGACTGACCTTTGCTTACACTGTATTGAATAAGCCTCCAGGTTACACATCAGCCATAGCCTAGGGCGAGAAGCACACATGGCGGAGAACTTCCGGAGCTGATGAAATGGCTTCACACCGAATGACCACTTGGAGCATAGTATATGAAAGATACAGCAAATGACACTATGGGAACCTTGGCAGCTAACTTTCAAAGACTCAATTTTTTTTTTTAAGGTAACGTTCCTAAACAAGGCAAGCTAATGTAATATTGTCAGAAACATGTTTAAAAAGACATCCTTCACATGGTTCTTCAACGCAAACCTGGGATTTAAATAAAAAAAACTAAAAAGTTAGATACTTTCAGTAGAGTGAAGCCCCTGGATCCTCCAGAGGCTTCTCTGATTCTTCTTGAGCCTTCCGCTGGTCAGTGACACCCTCTTATTCTTCCTGGTCATGTTCCTGTCCGTGA
Source organism: Hyperolius riggenbachi (assembly GCF_040937935.1). Taxonomy (NCBI): domain Eukaryota; kingdom Metazoa; phylum Chordata; class Amphibia; order Anura; family Hyperoliidae; genus Hyperolius; species Hyperolius riggenbachi. The sequence continues at coordinate 147,745,482 of NC_090653.1, forward strand.
ACAAGTACAGCCTTACCGTGCCTGCGCCCACTCAGCAGCATGGAGGTGCTCGTGCGAGGAGGAAAAAGCTATGCACAAGTGGCTTTGGGCTGCTGCTTAGGTGTGGGCAATCTTATGCCTGTGCAAAATAGGCATGCTCACACCAGTACAGGAACACGGCCGTGCAAACCCATTCAACAAATCCTTGTCAAATGGGTTCAGAGGGTCCCAGTGCTGAAACAGCTTGAGGGGGATGGGGATAGCCTTGATTATGCAGAGGCTTTCCTCTACTGACATCTAACTTTTCCCCAATTTGCATTCAGGTACACTTTCTAAACAATTTAATACAAACCTTGATTTACCCACCATTTTACCCATCCTCAGTAAGCAAAGCTAAACCTCAATGTTGACTTTACATAAAAAACAACCAGCAGTAGTACCAGCGCTGAACATCCTAGTTCACAGCAGCAGAAACACCATGAAGATATGAATTAGCTGATCACAGACACCAAGTGAGTTAACACACAGAATGAACCTTGTGGTCAGTTCAGGAGTATTCATAGTGCTATTCACAGTGAATTAACATCTAAATGGAAACCAGCCAATTATAAAGATGGCAGGAAAATGGGTATTCTGGTGAAACCAATAAAAGTTGTATGTATTAATGCACACGATGCTGCGTTATGTTCAGTCATGCTCTCCCAGTCAGGATGTCTAGCTGCTTCAGCAACAGTGAAGGCATAGAGGGCAGAGAGACATGAAATGGTGAAATTTCTAAAATGACCATATGACCTGTCCACAATTATTAGTCTGTTCGCCTTTAAGACAGAATATTTTAATTCGTAACATAAAACAGAAAGGCAACATTGGTAATCCTGTTCTAGGCTGTATTTACTTCTAACAAAAAGTCTGAGATATCTAAATAAAATTGCAAAATACTAAAAGGTGTGGAACATAAATACAAAGGGTCACAAGGGTCAAAGCAGCAAAGCCCCAGTTGTGGCTCAGTTACCACTTCAATTAAACAGTTGGATTAGTTCTAAAATAAAAAGAACCTGTAGAGATCACAGTAAAATAAGCATGGCCAATTCAATAGACTGAGCACTATATATTGGTTTACTGCATTCCCGAAGTTTAGCTGTGCAATCCTAGTCCTCTGTGTTGCGTCAGGCAGTCAAAGCTCCCTGACTTATAATCATACTGCAGGCTGATTTACCAAGGTAGGCACAAACAAAACTGGTAGAGTTTTGTTGCAGAGTAGTTATTTTTTTCTTTTTTAAAGAACGCCGATTAGCTATCCCAGGCAACCATTTAACTTCAGCCAGAGTTTTGGTAGAACTTAGTTTGATGTTTTAGAAGCATTAATGTTTCAAACTATGTCTGTGTGTTACAGTTTCACACAAGGTTTTTCAAATGTAGCCCAGACGCGATTCATATTGATCAATGGCAAAGTGTCCGCTATCTGGATGAATGCATGCAGCATTGCATGCTACACCGGTGGAAGCGAGAACAACCCCATTTAAAACAATGGGTCCATTCTGCACACCCCACTGCATTAAACAGCAACATCATTGACACAAGAGAAAAGGACCAGATTCTGAAACTTGAGAATGCAGTGATCCAACTTAAAGTTGAAGTAAAGTCACTCTTAAAAAAAAACAACAAAAAAAAAAAAAAACACGTGCACAGCAGCTAACATGGCCCCCATCTCCTATACACGTCATCTCAAGGCAGCTGTTTCAACCTTAGATTTAATTTACATGGGCAATAATGGAAATGCCTGAAAGACTGCAAGCAGTGGTCTTTCAGACATTTACAAAGCCGCCGTCAGTGGTTCTGAAGAAGCTAAACCTGGCCTTTAGCCGTGCTCATTGCAAGCTCAACAAATCACCCTGTAAAACTGTGGCAATACTGCCAAGCTTATCAGTGGCTGAGAGCAATTGCCACACCAAGTCACAGGCTCCACTGGTTAACAAAGTTTTAGAAGGCAACAGAACATCAGTTATTTTTGTCTTCAATCCAGTCCTTGTAAATTAGGTCTGTAACAGACAAATATTGCAAAAAAAAAAAAAAAGTTTAAAATACTATACATACAAGATGTACATTTCTTCCAGAGTAAAATGCACTATAATTTACTATTTTTTTTATGTCACTGTCACATACAGTAGGTAGTGAAAATCTGAAAGATCTTTCATGTTTTGGACTAGTCCATCTCGTGGGGGATTATCAGTAATTTCATATCTACAAAAACACTTACTGAATGATACTCAGTCCAACTGTCAAATAAGCGTGTAAACAAATAGGGTAGCTGGCTGACATCTTTGTATAGATTTTTCCCTAGGAATATTTATTTTATACAGAAAAAAGTAATACTGAGAATTTTCCAAATCTGTCAGCTTTTTACTACCTACTGTAAGCAACATAGGAAAAAATATAGTATATTTTACTTTGGTAAAAATGTACATTTTTTTATGTATGTATTTTAAATTGTACTGTTTTTATGCACTAGTGGTCATTTTATTACCACACCCAGCAGCTTTTAGGCTTAGCTGGCAAAGACAACAAACAATAATAAGGCTGGGTGTAGCCACAATTACTATGCAATAAGGGTTTAAGCCTGAAAATAATAATGGCATATCTATATTTTGAGATTTAATGGGCCTCGATTCATAAAGCATTACCTCATGCGGTAATGCTGAAAACAGCAGACTTTACCGACCATTTAGCAAAATGTCAATTCATAAAGGCTGTTACCGCATGAAAAGCTGACGTTACCGACCAGGGAGATAAATTACCGACTTGGCTGTAGTTACCGACAACACGTCAGTAAATTGTCAGCAAATGTCAATTCATAAAGCCTTCAACAAGCGGTAAGCCTGGCGGTAGTTACAGACACCTCTAGTGAGGCAATAACAAGTTACCGATAGCTCTGACAGCTCTGATTAATGCAAAAGTGCAGAGAGCCGAAGTCTGTTTGAGTCATCAGTGGAGAGAGCCAGAGAGCCCTCTGTGTGAGTCATTTCTGCAGGCAGGGAAAGACTGTGTGACTCATCTGTCTGAGTCATCAGTGGGAGAGCCAGAGAGAGCAGTCTCTGTGATTCATTTCTGCAGGGCAAAGAGAGAATCGAGACACTGCTATACTCTACCGCTCAATGGGCTGCGGTAATTTACCGACCTCCAAGGGCAGCTGGGGAAATCTTTATGAATTAGCACACAGACCGGGAAAATACCGCACTTTTTATTGCACTGCTGTTTATGAATCGAGGCCATAATGGAGAGGGGTCATAACTGCAGTGCTAGGTTTTCTCTCTTTTTTTTTTCAACTTTAGTTCAACTTTTAAACATCACATTTACTTTATTGAGCATGCTGATTTAACTATTGCCCCTCCAGTGTTATTTTCTAACTGAACTTACAGCTGAAACTATATATTTTTTTAAAAATAAGATCCAAACTAAGTATGCTCCAATTCGGCTTGCAGTTAAGGTGAAAGTAAAGACATCTATTTGGAGCGCAGATCCAATTAACCTTTTGATAAAGGCACAAAATACTAATCCTACACGACACTGTCTTGAGCCAGTCACTTTTATGTTTGCTAGAAAACCATCCAAACCAGCCAGGTGAGGCCCGGGGGGAGGGGGGTGGATTAGGAGGTTGGGGAGGAGAGCCTCATCAATGACAAAAAGGTTGTGCTGGAGGCCATGTGACAAAATTCAACACAACTTTTACAAATTCAAGACAGGTTAACTGGTTAAAGCAATATCAAACCACAAACAGGACAAAAAAAGTTTTATGTACAAGCAAGTGTTGCTCATAGTGTTTAGCAGAATGGCCATAAAATATCATGATGAATTCTCCCACAGTCACCTTCCAGCTTAGTCCACACGTATTTTTGTAGGTAATACACACCCCTTATGTGTACAGAGGGAGCTCCCAATTAACTCATCTTTGAATGTAAATGTTGGGTACAATGTCTCTCTTATCTTATTTTCTTTTACAGAAGCACCAATTGTCCAGGGTAGGTTTAAATAGATGGCTTGCAACTCTGGGCATCATTGAGCCTCTATGCATGTGTTTAGCTGACTAGGTTGTAAAACAGTTTGCATGCAGCTTCAAAGCGCAGAAGATACTATGGTGGTTCCGCATCTTTTACAGCCTTAACAGGTCATGGGACCGTGTAAAAAGACCATCCATTGGCAGGACAGACAAGAGCCCCCAAAATAATACTCTGACAGATTGCTGTGCACATCCTTCTAAATAACATGCAAACAAAGAGTTCAACAGCATTCTTGGTAAATGTAAAGTTTACTCTTTAAAACGGGCATTGTAAATTGTTGGAAGATCCTTCTATTTTCCTCTTCACCCAGAAGCTGATGGCATACAAAGTTCATTTCATGGGACCAACAGGCTAATTTTTTTATCCGCTAGATGCCCATTAAGAAAGGCTTTTTATGCAACGTAGTTGTATTGGTTTGAGTTCTCTTTATCTCTTTCCATGTAGTCCCTGTCTATTAAGGATTCTATTCTTTTCTTGAGATCTGCGGGCTAGAAAAAAGAAGAAAAAAAGAGAACGTTAGTTTTAAGCCATCATCATAAAAGGCAACCTTAAACAAAGAGGAATATGCTTGGCTATATGCAAACTTGCTTGGCTATCATGCTGAACCCTCAGCTTTATTAGGGTCTGTAGTCACACCTTGAGCAAACATGCCAGAGAAGTCAGAGTTGACTACAACACCTGATCTGCATATATGTTCAGAGTTTGTGGCCCATATGCAATTCTCCTGCGTTTTTCTCCTCGGTGACATTTTCACGCTGTCAAAAAATAAATTTGAAACCCCCAGCAAGCAAGAAAATACTCAAAATAATTTTGATAGTACTTTTTCAACAACTTTTTGGTATTTTTTCAATTTTAAAATGCTGAAAAGTTATGTTAAAGAGAAGATGAAAATTATCTCCTAGGAGATAACACAAGAGAAAAATTAATGGGCCAGTGACTCAAAGTATGAAGCCCGAATCTACAAGATCCGATTCTTTGTGCGATTCGTTTATGATCCGATTAAATCCGACATGTCCGATCGGGATTTGATTCGATTCAATTTGTCATTGCAAAACAATAACAAATCGAATTGAATCGAATCACGATCGGACATGTTGATTTAATTGGATCATACATAGAATCGTAATGGATTTGCACAAAGAATCGGATCGCGTACGTGGGGCTTAAGTGGTGGAAGAATGGCACAGTAAACAGGCAAGTAGCAATACATTCACCAATACCCATCTCTATATGCCTTTTAGCTTACTTTTTTCTTATATTGGTCTTATAGGACAACTGAAGTGAGAGAAACATGGAGGATGCTATATTGGTTTCCTTTTAAACAATTCACATTGCTTGATTAGAATCAGATCGGACATGTTGGTAATAATCAATCTGGCAGTAAATCTGCCAGAAAATCTCATTGTGTGTACCAGGCATTAGAGACAGGATCAGCAGGACAGCCAGGCAATTGCAGCCTCCTTATCAGTCTCATTTCAGGCATCCTTTAAAGCACACAATATAAAAAACTGCAATATAATTTTTATTCACACAGACAACCCACATATAGCAAATAGTTCTATGCCAAATGGTGAGTATACAAAGCATTAGAGGAACTTTACTGTTTAACCTCCCTGGCGGTAAGCCCGTGCTGAGCACGGGCTATGCCGCCGGAAGGCACCGCTCAGGCCCCGCTGGGCCGATTTGCATAATTTTTTTTGCTACACGCAACTAGCACTTTGCTAGCTGCGTGTGCAATGCGATCGCCGCCGATCCGGGGCTATTCGTCGCACCGTGCCCCCCCCAGAGCGCTACCTGGCCAATCAGTGCCAGGCAGCGCTGTGGGGTGGATCAGAGTCCCCTTTGACGTCACGACGTTGATGACGTCATCCCGCCTGTCGCCATGGTGACGGGGGAAGCCCTCCAGGAGATCCCATTCTTTTAACGGGATCTCCTGATCTCCGATCGCCGGAGGCGATCGGAGGGGCTGGGGAGATGCCACTGAACTATCATGTAGCGAGACCTTGTCTCGCTACATGAAAAAGAAAAATTAAAAAAAAAAAACAACGGATTTGCTGCCCCCTGGCGGATTTGTAGCAAACCGCCAGGAGGGATATAACCATGAAAAAATTACTATATGCACTACATTTAGCGTTTACCCATTTGCCCGATAAGTCGAATGACGAAACGCGTAGGGCGGAGCTTAGGAGTCACGCGGGACGGAAGGAGGAAGTAATCCAAGCGGGGACTGTGGCGTGCAGCGGAGATCCGACCGCGGCGGTGCTGGCACACATAGATAAGCGCTTGTGAACTGGAATCTTGTACGCATATTTTATGCAGTGTTTTAGTAATAAATAGGTTTTTTTATGCTATGCGAGTCCTGCTTTTTATACTTTGAAGGTTTAATCCGTTGCTGCCCAGGTTGGAGGGCTTTTATGCTGGAATACAAAAAAATATCTGGTGAGTGAGACTCACGAAGGGGGTGAAAAGTATTCCCCCCCCCCCCCCCCCCGTGTTCCCTCTGTATGTGGGTGGAGGTCATCTTTTACACAACTGTGTGAAGTGAATCACTGGGTGGTTCATAAAAAACAATACTGCACTATATTCCGATTCCTTTACAGGGAAATCCTATACTCGCGCTGAGAGATCAGGATTGTGATCGCAACTTTTTATCTGGACTGGATTGTAATTGAAGTGTGTGTACTCAAGTAAAGTCTGCGGATCCCCTATATATACACCGGTGATATTGGTGCTATATACATATATAGATTTTTACTAAGTGCTGTGGAGCGCAGTTCCTCTTTGCCTCGTGGAGGTATCATTGACTTTACTATTATTATTATTATTGCGCTCTTAGCTTTTTTATTTGGTAGACTCAGGCAGGGTTCACAGTTTGCTCTTTGAAGAATGCAATAAGTCCTACAAATATGATCAAAACAATGACTTACCTTCACTGGAAATTTAAGTTGATTGTACACTTCAGAAACCAAGAGATTGTGGCTAAGTGTCTTCCTCATCTTCATGATTCTTACAATTGCTGCATCAATTTGGTATTGCCGGTCCTGAAATACTCGTTCTGTAGTGCTGGCTTGTTCCTCTACCTTAAACCACCAAAAATACACACAGTGAGCGAATCAAAGAATATACCGCAAGTCGTCCTGCACAAAGCTCATATGTCCCTTATCACTTATGACAGGAACGTGACCATTCGGCCCCGTTCACATCACAAACACGGATGGCCATGCGGGCGGAACGCACACCATCCACGTTTGTGTGTGTTGCGTGGCTGATCCCGTCACTGAAAAGTGAATGGGACAGCCACACCTTTTTGCAAAAAATGCATGCAGCATGCGTTCCCGGACCGCACAGGTCCGGAACGCATGCAGTGTGAACATCAGAGAGTGCACTCTATGCACTGTCTGATGTCGTGCGTGTCGGCCTGCCGCACACGTTTCCAAAACGCGGCTGGAAACGCGTGCAGTGTGAATGGGGCCTTAAACAGGAAGTAAACGTTCTTTAACAGACTGGGAAACAAGTTGCCTCAGTCATTTTCTGATTGCTTGCCCCCCCCCCCCCCCCCCCCCCAAAAAAAAGGCTCAACAGCATGTTTGTATCTTTAAAGAGCCACTTAAGTCATCTAAAAAAAAATGAGTTTTACTCACCTGGGGCTTCCCTCAGCCCCCTGCAGCTGATCGGTGCCCTCTCCGTGTCTTTCCGATCCTCCTGTCCCCGCCGGCGGTGGCTACTTGCCGCAATAGCAGTATAGGGGCGATATTGTCCCAGCCTGACGGCCGGTGACGGCGAAACCGGAAATAGCTGCCGGCGGGGAAAGGAGGATCGGAGGGACACGGCGAGGGCACAGATCAGCTACAGATGACTGAGGGAAGCCCCAGGTGAGTAAAACTCTTTTTTTAGATGACTTAAGATTCACTTTAAAGGATGTGCGAAGTGAGACATTAGAAACGCAGTATGCTCGAGGTGACACAAGCGGCAAGGGCGCATGTCTGCGCATGCACAGGAGACCCAACCCGTCCTGGGGTTGCCGATTTTCACCCGCTGACAGCGGGAGACTGGAGAGGACTGGAGCCGCGGCGAGGGACAGAGTGACTTGTAGGGGCAGGAAGAAGCCCCAGATAAGTAAAGATAGTTTTAATGCCTCACCTCGTACGTCCTTTAAGGGGAACATAAGCAGTATGGAGCCGCCCATCTTAAAGTGAACTGAGCACCTTTTTAGCACTCAGGACATTTCAATAGCACATGAAAAATGCATGCCAACAATCTGTTTCATTATTAAAATAAACTTTCATTTTACCTTGTATTTTACAATCAAAGTAGTTTTATTAGCCTGTTTTAGCAAGCCTGACCGTCCCCAGAGATCTCAGGAAGCTAATTGTTTTATTGAGCTAATTACCCAGAAGTAAATTCCTTTTCATCAACAAAGGGGGTGGGTAATTAGGACTGTTTCTTCAAAGACATTGTGTGTGTCAAACAGTCCTAATTACCCACCCCTTTTGTTGATGAAAAGGAATTTACTTCTGGGTAATTAGCTCAATAAAACAATTAGCTTCCTGAGATCTCTGGGGACGGTCAGGCTTGCTGAAACAGGCTAATAAAACTACTTTGATTGTAAAATACAAGGTAAAATGAAAGTTTATTTTAATAATGAAACAGATTGTTGGCATGCATTTTTCATGTGCTATAGAAATGTCCTGAGTGCTAAAAAGGTGCTCTGTTCACTTTAAGGAGTGCTCCCAAAACCTCAGAGGGCTCACAGAGGTGTATTCTACCAGTTGGTTGAATAGCTGTAACGGTGGTGACATTGCTGTAAAGAGGGGATTAAAAGGGCACAGGGCCTTCATGTTCCATATGCAAGTATGACTTTTTTTTCATTACAGTTTTACTTTAAGAATCAGGGTCAAGCAGGAGGAGAGAATACAACCACAATTTCAGTATGAAAAAACAATTGGCTTCTGGATATTGACCTGACCACATGGTAAACAATACAGACCCATTTCCTTGCCACAGACTACAGAATTAGTAAAAGTTAGATTTACCAATTTTTTAAAGGATACCAGAGCTGAAAATCTTTAGAGAAATGGGGGGAGCATGTAAAGTTAGCTGGCCTGATGGTCACCACTCCCCCCGTTCTCCTGTGTCCCCCTCGTTGTCTAAAGCCCCCCAGCGGACTCTACTGCGCAGGCGCTAGCATGGCTTGTACGCATCCCTGTGGTGGACACTGTCCACCAGTGTGGTGGACACTGTCGACCACACTCTACTCCTACAGATCCTTTCATCTATAGGAATAAAGGACCTCTCTCTCTCCTGGATATCTTCCTACCTGTCTGGAAGGACTTTCACTGTTTCTTATTCAGATCAGGCCTCCTCTTCACATCCTCTGTCTGTAGGGGTACCTCAAGGCTCTGTCCTCGGTCCCCTCCTCTTCTCCATCTACATGCACGGTCTTGGTAACTTAATCAGCTCATTCGGTTTCCAATACCACCTATATGCAGACGATACACAACTGTACCTCTCGGCCCCAGACCTTAACTCCCTCCTCACACGGGTTCCCGACTGCCTGTCCGCTATCTCCTCTTTCATGTCCTCTCGCTTCTTAAAACTCAATATGAATAAAACTGAACTAATAGTCTTTCCACCATCCCTGTCCACCCCTTTGCCTGATATTACAATAAATGTTAACAACACGTCTATAACATCAGTTCCCAAAGCACGGTGCCTGGGGGTAATATTTGATTCTTCTCTCTCATTTACTTCTCACATTAACTCCCTAACCAGCTCCTGCCATTTCCAACTGAAAAACATAGCACGTATCCAACCTTTTCTCTCCCATGACACAACCAAAATGTTAGTACATGCTCTTATTATATCTCGATTGGACTATTGCAATATATTGCTTGGTGGACTTCCAACTAACCGACTAACACCGCTCAATTCTGTACTGAACTCTGCTGCTCGACTCATTCATCTCTCCTCTCGCTCTTCCTCTGCTGACCCTCTCTGTCAAGCTCTTCACTGGCTACCAATTAATGAGAGGATTCAGTTCAAACTCTTAACCATAACCTACAAAGCTCTCCACAATCTCTCTCCCCTGTACATCTCCTCACTAGTCTCCAGATACCAACCCAACCGCAATCTCAGATCTGCACACGAGCTTCTTCTATCCTCTTCTACAATTACCTCCTCACATTCACGTGTACAAGACTTCTCACGTGCCTCACCCCTCCTCTGGAATGCCCTTCCACAACACATCCGCCACTCTCCCACCTTTGAAATCTTTAAACGCTCCCTCAAAACCCACCTTTTCCGACAAGCATATTCTCTAGCTTAGGCCATGCACCCACTAAATAACCTAATTACGCACTGCCTGTACATATACTGTATACTTCCCCCACCTCTTGTTTCCACCCCATTCCTTTAGATTGTAAGCTCGCAAGGGCAGGGCTCTCACCCTTTTGTGTCATGGAATGTTATTAATTCAATTGCTTGCACACTGTTAGAAATTTATACATTTTAGTCATCCTGTTAAATCAAATTGTAATCAGCAGTGCTGTATCTTGTATCAGTGTTCATATTTTCATGTATATCATTGTCTGTATCATTATGTATCCCTTGTTTGTTTGCTTACATTGTACAGCGCCACGGAATATGTTGGCGCTTTATAAATAAATAATAATAATAATAAATAATAATCCCTCAGTGGGTGCCCGCGCACAGGTAATCATGTAATCATGACGTCATGCGCAGAGCGCTCCCGCACACTGAGGGATGTGCGCAAGCCGGGCTAGCACCTGCACATTGGAACCGGACTCCGGCAACCCAGAAGAGGGCACCAGAGGGCTTTAGGTGACAAAGGAGGGTGACACAGGAGAAAGTGGGGAAAGCGGTAGCAATCAGGACAGTTCACTTTACGTGCTGGCTCCCTCAGTTTCTCTGAACATTTTCGGTTCTGGCATCCTTTAAGTTCATAACTGCATTAAAAAGGATTTTTTTTTTGCCTGAAGATCATTTTTAATAGAAAAAGCCTTGCGCAACTGGCCTAAAAATTCTGACCTTACCAATATACATTTCAACATCAGCTATGTTAAAAACAGAAAAATACCGTTTCCTTCATCTGTATCTGATTGATCCTTATTCTGAAGAGTTGGTGCCTGAATTCATCATTGAATGTAAACTTGTCTCCATCATCTACATCTTTACTCCTTGGATTCTTAACCAGTACTCTGGCTCTTCCACAAGCCAGTGATTGGAGCGTTCTCCTTAACTCACTATCCTCTGATAAAACAAAAACATAAAAAGTACATTGCTATATGTAAATTTAAGTTAATTATCACAAACAACTGCAAACATCATCATTATCTGCATATACTACCAATGCCAGTTGCTTGTCTGATGTCTTCAAAACTGAACTCCTCTCCCTCATTGAACATGAGCAGTACAAGAGTTTGGAAAAGTGAAACCTGCAGCTCTTTTCTACCCTACAGAAAAAGAACATAAAAATAATATTTTGCCATGATAATAACCTTCAAGCTGTGCAGTTAATACAACCACCAGCTCCCAGGCTAGAAAGTACACACAGAAATAAAATGAACCTAAAGCAAACAATACAAGAAAAATTTAAAGTTAAATACCTCAGTAGAGGGAAGCCTCTGAATAGTTCAGACTTCGATCCATCCACGAGTCCACCGTTCTAGTGTAGGGTCACTTTCAAAATATCAAACAAGAGCTTGTTTGATATGTTCTCATGGCTGCACTGTGCATGGTCTGCACCTTCGCAGTAGCATGAAGCTGTACAGCTCTTTCATCCATGCATGAGTGGCTTTGTGCTACTGTGCAGGCACGGACCATACTTGCGCAAGCACAATACAGGCACACTCATACACACATGGAAGCACAGCCACAACGTGAAGAGGGTTCCGGATAGCAGCAGTGGGGGAGAGGATGACACTGAAAGCTTGTAGGCCATCCAGAGGCTTCCCTCTACTTAGGTATCGAACATTTTTTAAAAAGTGAAAGTTTTGCTTTAAATTACTGAACAGCACTTTTTTTTTTACAGCTTAACTAAACCAAATACTGAACAATGAAAAATCTATAGCAATCAGGCTGACTGGAAGGTGGTAGACACAGTAACAGTTTAATGGACCAAATGTGCTAGGACAGTGATGGCTAACCTTGGAACTCCAGCTGTGGCAAAACTACAAATCCCATCATGCCTCTGCCTCCCCAAGTTATGCTTAGAGCTGTCAGAGTATTGCAATGCCTCATGGGACTTGTAGTTCCACCACAGCTGGAGTGCCAAGGTTAGCCATCACTGCGCTAGGAACTGAAGAAAAAAAAAAACTTCTCCTCCTGTCTGGATTCAGCTAGTGGGAAGAACCTTTAGGTGTAGCCACGTGAAACCAAAAGTAGGAAGAATAGATGGTTGAGTGGATTCCCCAACAGTCCTGTATTACAGTGCTGTTATATCCCACAATGCAATGAGGGTCACAGACAGAAAACACTGTGGGAGTAGTTTCACCACAATATGAGCCATACTGACTCCCCCTGAAGATCTATTTGAGAAAAGGTAAAGATTGCTAATGGGCAAGGGGGTAGAGGCTACTTATGGGGATGAAGTCTAATCCTGGGTTAAAGTTCCTCTTTAAGTCCCAATGGATGTGTGCACACTTACAGCCAACAGCCACACAAAGCATTATTCAATTTGAAAATTAAACTTCCAATTACAACAAACCTTTCAAATTTACTTTTGCACAATGTTGTATTTAGTTGGGCTTTTGCTTATTCACTAGTGGCCAAGGTTAAAGGATACCCGAAGTGACGTGACATGATGAGATAGACATGTGTATGTACAGTGCCTAGCACACAAATAACTATGCTGTGTTCCTTTTTTTCTTTCTCTGCCTGAAAGAGTGGCTGACTCAGTCCTGACTCAGACAGGAAGTGACTACAGTGTGACCCTCACTGATAAGAAATTCCAACTATAAAACACTTTCCTAGCTGAAAATGGCTTCTGAAAGAGGTAAAAAGGGGAATTTCTTGTCAGTGAGGGTCACACTGTAGTCACTTCCTGTCAGGATCGAGTCAGCCACTTACATAGCTGATATTTAACGCTTTCAGGCAGAGAAAGAAAAAAAAGGAACACAGCATCGTTATTTGTGTGCTAGGCACTGTACCATACACATGTCTAACTCATCATGTCACATGTCACTTCGGGTATCCTTTAACAAGTAGGCAGAAAACAACAAAGAGTAGAGCTTGCAATAATGATTTAACTGTTAGAACTTGCCTCATTGAACTCTGCTTTTAAGACACACTGTCCAAGCGTGGACTGCCACTGTAGCTTCCTGCCACTGTGCTTCCCAAGGTAAAAGGTTTTGAAAATTTCCTGAAGTTTCACCATCTAGACAAATAGGGGAAAAAAGGGCATAAATAAATAAATCATACGGTGAGAGAAATACGGAAGCAGCTAGGCTTATTCTTTTTTTTTTTTTTTTTATAGAAGCATGGCTTCTATTCAAGAAGCCTTATGACAACTCAATTACAAAACAAAAATAAAAAGGGCTATGCTATTTGTCACTGATTGAAGGAAATTATTATTGTGCTGCGTCGCATTTGACTATTTATGACTATTATATTAAAGTGATGTTTGTTAAAATACATTTATGTTTTGGGCCTTTAAAGCCTCATTATTTGTTTTCAATTTGATTGGGGTACGATAAGAGGAGTGGCTACTATTTTGAATATTGTTATTAAACACGTACTTATTGAGTTCTACTGAAACATCAACCTTGCATATTAGTACATAACACAAAAATAATCTAAACTTACCTCAGGGGGTAGGTGGACTTCCATAGGCACGTAGGTTGGCCAGTAACCCATTGTAAGGATATTCACAGTTAATTCTATATTACCAGGAACATTCTGATTCTGCATATACTGAACAAAGAAATATGTTTTAGCAAGTTCACATTTTTCAAAAAAGTAAACACAAAATAACTTTCCTGAAAGCCATAGAACATTTTGAATGCTGCTTAAAAAGTGTATTTAAAGATAAGAACTGAATACAACTGGTGCACATGAACACTGGGACGCAGCTTATAATAGAAAGAATATGTACACATACGCTATGGAATACCCAGATAGCTCAAGGTGACCCAAACCCACTAGGAAGGCATAAGGGTTCTTGAAGAGCCCAAAATTCCCACTTACCAAAAAAAACAAAAACTATACTTCATATAAAGGTTTCTTCTTAAAGCAGAAGGCATTTGCAAGATCTTCCATGATGTATGCCAAGTTTTTAAAGGACAACCAAGGTGACATGTGGCCTGATGAGATAGATGTGTATGTACAGTGCCAAGCACACAAATGACTATGCCGTGTTCATTTTTTTCCCCCTGAAAGGGTTGAACATTAGATATGAAAGTCACCGTTTCTTTCCGGGTCGGGACTGGGTCGGACTATAGCATAACCCTCACTGGTAAGTAATTACAGCCATTAAACACTATCCAGTCAGTAAATGGCTTCTGAGAGCAGAAGAGTTAAAAAGGGTTAACAGTTCATATATTTGAGCCTTGGGATATTTCAATGAAGGTGTCATTGAGCAAAGACAAAACAGTAAAAACTTAAAAACTAGATTTAAATATAAAACTGATATCTAAAAAAAAATTAAAAAAAAATTAAAAAAATTTGGGAGGAGGAGGCAGATAGATAGAATTGTTTATCTCATCAGTTTATTTTCACTTCGAATGTCCTTTAAAGCCATAAAGAGGAGAATATTTAGCAGTGATGCATTATATCTTAATGCCATATCAGTCCATGCCATGCACTACGAGAAGCAGAAACTCTGAAACTGGCTGTATGAATGTTGGATTGCCTCTGTAAAATGTATAATCTGTAGGCTCACTATACACCAGCGGTTTCAGGGTGTGTGCCTGGCATTCAGAGAGATTAACCACTGCCGTACCCTGGTCATTTTCAAAGTTCAGCTCTGATTACTTTGGCAATAACTTAATCAATAATTATCCCAATTAAATGACTTTTTCCCCAGGACAAATTAGGCTTTTAGGGGCTGATATTTGTTTTTCATAATTACCTTATTTTCTATGCATTTTAAAACTAAAATATGGAAAAAAGTGAAAGATACACAATTTCAGACAGATCGCCGCACGCTTCTGTGCGCGTTCTCGCCTCCTTTCGGTAGTGGGGAGATCAATGAATGGGAGTGCAGATCCCATTCATTGATCGAAGTCCCCATTTCAGTGATCGCCGGCATCAATGAGATGCCTGCGGACTATGTAATTACAGAAGTAACACATCCAAGTATCAAGTCCTGTTAGTGTACTAATAGTACGCTCAGGAAAATAATGCGCGAGGACATCTTGTGGCCAAATAGTAAAATTACACACACAATTATTTTATATATTTATAAAAATATACATATACCATTAAAATTAACTCCTTACCTCCCACACTCTCCCATAGTTACCCAAATAAAATATTTGCATACAAAAAAAGACATACATAAATGGTTACCTTAGGGACTGAACTTTAACTACTTAAGGACCAGGGGATTTTCCCCTTGTCTGTGCAGCGTGGGCTTTTTAGCCCACAGCACAGATCGTGTTGGCAGCAGGGCGATCAGACTCGCCCCCTTTTTTCCCCACTAGGGGGATGCCCTGCTGGGGGGGGTCTGATCGCCGCCGGCTATAACTGATTTGCGGGGGGGCTCCTCAAAGTCCCCCTCCGCAGCGTTTTCCGCCCTCCTGTCCTCTCCCTCCTGAGCTGGGCTGCGCAGGACGGATATCCGTCCTGCGCATTGTAGGATAGGCTTCAGCCTATCATATGCTGGCGATCCCCGGCCAATCAGAGGCCGGGGATCGCCGATCTGCATTACGGCGCTGCTGCGCAGCAGCGCCGTATGATGTAAACAGCGGGGATTTCTTCCCCGCGTGTTTACATTTTGCCGGCGAGCCGCGATCGGCGGCTCTCCGGCTGTTCACGGAGACACCCTCCGTGAACTGACATGGAAAGGCCGCTCGAGCGGCCGCCATGGAAAACCACGTAAGACCTGCCGACGCCTATCGGCGTTAGGCAGTCGTTAAGTGGTTAATATGTATGTCAAGAGGGTATATTACTGTTATCTTTGAATGATGGGCTTGTAATTCGTTATGGATGCAAAACAAAAAAAATGCACCTCTATTTCCAAATAAAATATTGGTGCCATACATTGTTCTAAAGAAATGGGTCGGCAGCTGCTATGTAGTGGATCCCAGGCGACCCGCTGGGAGCGGAGCTGTGGCAAGGGACACATAAGCCTCCAGAGGCTGAAGGAAGCCCCAGGTAAGTAAAAAAAAAAAAATTGTTTGCCGGATATTTCCTTTAAAGCTGAATTATTGCAAATACCTTCTGTTTTAGGTAGCCAAATGTATATTTATATAAAGTGTTCATATATACTGATGAGCCTTGTCAAAGTAAGGTCTGGTCGGTTGTATACCTGCTTAAAGTGAACCATGATGTCTTTAGACAGTTCCATGTCTTTAAACATCCCTTCAAGCTTGCTGGTAAAGGCAGCTCCACATTCTGTAAAATATCAGTTTATTTTGTTAGAACATTAAAAAAAGGATTATTATATTAGTATTTGATCACTTACGGTTCAGACTAATCACACACAAACTTTACAGATAGTACTTTATGGATAATGATCTTTAGAAAGCTAAACAAACGCCCCAAGAAGGTATAAAGTTCTGACATTTCATACATTCCAAATTGAAACCCTGGGCATAAAAAAAAAAAAAAAAAAATGCCTCTAGGAAGGTGGTGGTCCCTGCCCCTCATCTTTCCTTTGCAGGTGTCTTCTGCTCCACTGCTGTGATGGCAGTGAAAAGTCTCCAGCCGCTACCTCCATGGTAAATTACACACCTCACACACCTTCCAGAGGCTGGTACTATGGGAATTCAAAGCAGAGAGAAAGATGGACGCCAGAGGATGGGGACATGTGCCAAATACGCTACAGCAGTATGGGAGCAGAAGACACCTATAGCGAAGCAAAAAACAACTGAGACTTGAGAGTGTGATCATAGTGAGAAGAGTATTTATTTTACTCTTTTTATGTTTTTTTCTTGGAATGGCCCATGAATTGCACCTGAGGTTTTTCAGTAGCCTTATAGAGGGCTGCCAGGCAACTGGTATTGTTTAAATAGAAAATAAATATGGCAGCCTTCAGATACTTAAAAAAGAGAAAGAAAAGCACTGCAATAGGCAAAAATGTAACTCCCAAAATGTGAGTACATCAACAATCAATTATTGAAAAAAAAATCTAACAGAAAGACTTTACACTAACCAACACTTGCTACAGGTTTTCGCTAGAATTCTACTTAAAAGGAATGTCCGGCAAAAAAAAAAAAAAAAAAAAAAAAAAAAATTCCCTGGGGCTTCTACCAGCCCCATGCAGCCATCCTGTGCCCTCGTAGTCACTCACTGCTGCTCCGATCCCCCTCCGCCAGTTAGTTTTGTTTTTGCCGACCTCGGGGGTCGGCGGGCCGCATTACGTACTTTTTACGCATTCCCACTGGTGCAGGAACATTAATACATATGTTTTTACGCGTTAGTGGTTCAACGCGTAAAAATTTATGAGTTGAACCAGTAATGTGTAATAACGTATGTATTAATGTTCCTGCACCAGCAGGAATGCGTAAAAATGTACGCAATGTGGCCCGCCAACCCCCGAGGTCGGCAAAAACAAAACTAGCTGGCGGAGGGGGACCGGAGCAGCAGAGAGTGACTACAAGGGCACAGGATGGCTGCATGGGGCTGGTAGAAGCCCCAGGTAAATTAATTTTTTTTTTTTTGCCGGACAATCCCTTTAAGCATCAACATGTATAAGACTCCCTATGGTCCTACTTCTCTCACAAGGCTAGCAGGCCTTTATACAAGCATTTTACAAGAACAAAGCAGGGAAAGGGCATGAGAAGCATGGCTGTATTCTTACCATGTTTAAGTTTGGAAAGCATAGATTTTTCAGCATCCACGGAAGCACTTTTCCCAACTAAGAGCCTTTTTGCCAAGTCTTTTTTATAGAAGGCCTCAAAAACATCCTTTCCTGCAAGGAAAATTTACATTCACCATTTTATTCATAGTTACAAGTGTTGTGAAGTAATGGTAGAGACAAAAATAATGGGACTTTTCCTGACAGGTATAAAAAAAAAATCTGCTATTTCTACTTAAAAGCTCTTTGGCCCATGAGCTCTCTCTTTTCTATACTATTCCATGAGTCAATATTTCAGAACAAGTCACTAAGTGGCAGTGAAGTTCCACTCAAACATCCAATCATGTGCAGAAACAGAACATCTCTGGACACAGCTGGATATTTGACGCAAACACAATGTACAAAATTGAAGTACTTGAAGCAAGAACAAACCCTTCACCTTTTGAAACAAGACAGCAATGTAAACACATTTGCAATAAAAGGTCCCCTTTAACTTCTTGCTGACCACTCCACGCCGATTGGCGTGAACGCGGCGGCAGCCCCAGGACCACTCCACGCCAATTGGTGTGAAGTCCTGGGGCGGGGTTTTGCAGGAGATTGTGCGCGCATCTCCGCTTGAATAACAGTCTCCCAGCGCCAATCGCCGCTAGGAGACTGTTAGAGGGCGACACCGCCGTCTAATAACAGAAATATGTAAAAAAATAGCAACATTTAGTAAATAAATAAAAACAAACAAACATACAAATATTTATAAAAAATAAACAAATGTCTCAGCAGCAATCAGAGCACACCAACAGCAAGCTCTGTTGGTGAGCAGAAAGGGGGGGGGGGGGGGGGGAGAAATCACTTGTGTGCCGAGTCGTGCAGCCCTGCAGTGAGGACTTAAAGCTGCAGTGGCCTAATTAGTAAAAGATGGCCTGTCACTAAAGGGGGGAGAGGGGGTTAAGACTGCGGCCCTTAAGTGGTTAATTCCTAGGTCTGTGGCACCTTAAAGGGGAACTTCAGCCTAAACAAACATACTGTCATCAAGTTACATTAGTTATGTTAATTAGAATAGATAGGTAATATAATCTCTTACCCACCCTGTTTTAAAAGAACAGGCAAATGTTTGTGATTCATGGGGCTGCCATCTTTGTCATGGGGGCAGCCATCTTTTTGGTTGAAAGGAGGTGACAAGGAGCAGGGGACTCAGTTTCAACTGTCCTGTGTCCTGATAACTCCTCCCAGCTGCACACTCTAGGCTTCAGATGTCAAATTCAAAAAGTAAAAAAAAAAAAAAAAAAATTGCACCAAAACAGCAGAACGAGAACAACAAAATCAGAAATCCCATCATGCTTTGCACAGTATCAGGGGAAAAAAGCCCGGGCAGTTTTCTTCTGTGCAGCTAAAAATGAGGCTTGTATAAGAGAAAAAAAGTTCTGATGCTGTGAAACACCAGTCCTTTTCAGTGCTGCTGAGTCGATTTTTAGTCCGGAGGTTCACTTTAAAGTAGACCTGTAGGGGAAAAAAGTGCCCTGTGCAGTACTTACCGCAGAAGGGGAAGCCTCTAGATCCTAAATGAGGCTTCCCCGTTTCCATCCACCAGCCCAATCCAGTGGGGCAACCCAGAACATTAGTAATTCTAAAGATCAGAGTAATAGGTGTGGCACATCCCCTTCAGTGAGTGAGGAACACAAATATAACCCTTACAGTCCAGCAGGCCTGCACTTACTGCACTTGAATCCACTGCCACTGGACGTGTGCTCCGCCAAACGAATGGGGAAAACAGTTCAAACATGAATGAAAGGAAGCAGAAGCGTGCACCTTCCGTCCAGGGTTTTAATCTCAAATAGTGACAGTGGTATAGATCAAAAGTACATTTCAGCGTATCAATGTGCAAAATCCAGCATGATGGGTGAACGTTGATGTGAAGCTTAAACATAAGCTTAAGCTTCACATCAACGTTCACCCATCATGCTGGATTTTGCACATTGATACGCTGAAATGTACTTTTGATCTATACAACCCAGAACATTGCCTACCAGCACAGGAGCAGTAGTGGCTCTCAGAAATAGCCAAGCCCGATCAGGACCGCTCCACTGCGCAGGCAGCCCGCGCAGCGGAGCAGATCTGGTTGGGTTTGGCTATTTCTGCCTGATCTGAAACGCAGTAGCCACTTGCACTGCAGGCAAGTGGCTACTGCAAATTACGTTAATACTAGCTCTACCATAATAGCTTCAATTGGTGTATTATACAGGTAAAGGTTAATGGTGCCAACAAAAGAGGTAGAGAAGGTCAACTATACTCTTGTTTTTTTAGCCCTCAATTTTGAAAGAGCCATATACAGTCATCTCTGGTGCCAGATTAACACAAAATGATGTAAATACAAAGTGATTTTCCAACATGTCTGGTATGAGTTTTCTTGCTCTCGGAATTTGTCATCCACTCAGCAGCTGCACCATATCACTGCCTGATCTGACTAAAAATGGATTAGGTTACTAATTTTAAAGGAAACTGGATGTGAGAGAGATATAGAGGCTGACTTTTTGATTTTACTTTTAAAGAGAACCCGAGGTGGGATTTAATTATGCTAGTGGGGCACAGAGGCTGGTTGTGCACACTAACACCAGCCTCTGTTGCCCCATGGTGTGCCTCCAGGACCCCCCTGCGCGCGCCGCTATACCCCCGGCAGTGCTGGCGGCACACAGTGTGTCGCCAGCTCAAGGTTTACCTATGCGCTGTCTGTCAGCGCTGCTCCCCCGCATCGGCGCTACCCGCCCGTGTCCCTTCCCTCCCGCTGATAGGAGGGAAGTGGCGCGGGCGGGTAGCGCCGATGCGGAGGAGGCGGGGGAGCGGCGCTGACAGACAGCGCATAGGTAAACATTGAGCTGGCGACACGCTGCGTGTTGCCAGCACTACGAGGGGTATAGCGGCGCGCAGGGGGGTCTTGGAGGCACACCATGGGGCAACAGAGGCTGGTGTTAGTGTGCACAACCAGCCTCTGTGCCCCACTAGCATAATTAAATCCCACCTCGGGTTCTCTTTAAACAATTGCCTGGCTGTCCTGCTGATTCTTTTCCCATAGACCTTGAACAAGCATGCAGATCAGTTGTGTCGGACTGAAATCAGACTGGCTTTGGCGCATGCTTGTTTCAGGTGTGCGATTCAGAACGCCAGGCAACTGTGGTAAAGTTGAGGGTTATGACACACCGCAGTTAGTGTGCAATACGCATGGTAACCTGAAGGTCCATTGACATTCATACAGCTGTGTGTTCCAGTGCACTGTGATGCAACACTTTATCGCATAACTTAGGTGATTTCCCATTGGGTTTAACAGTAAAATCTTGGATTGCAAGTAACTTTAGTAGGTTTTAGAGTGTTTGAGACGAATAGATAAAAAAAAAAGTTTTATACATACCTGGAGGTTGCAACAGCCCCCTCCGCACCGATCGCTCCCACGCAGTCTTCCTCCGCCTCCTTGTTCTCCCGGAGGTAAGTTTGGCAAGTCAGGGCAATGCGCAGGCGCAGAACGTTTCCGGCCACAGAAGCGCGTGCACACGACCGGGCCGCTCATGCAGTGAGCCCTGACTGGACAAGCGAACAGGGTTTCTACTGGAGAATGAGGAGGCAGATGAAGACTGTGTGGGAGCAATCGGTATGGAGGGGGCTGGAGGAAGCCCCAGGTATGTATAAAAAAAATTTAATTATTGTTTCAGGTTTCCTTTAAAGGGAAGGTTCAGGGAAACCTTGAAAAAAATAAAAATCCATATCCACTTACCCGGGGCTTCCTCCAGCCCGTGGCAGGCAGGAGGTGCCCTCGCCGCCGCTCCAGAGGCTTCCGGTCGTCTTCGGTGGCCGACCCGACCTGGCCAGGCCGGCTGCCAGGTCGGGCTCTTCTGCGCTCCACGGATGGGCTCTTCTGCGTCCCACGCGGGCGCGCTGACGTCATCGGACGTCCTCCGGGCTGTACTGCGCAGGCGCAGAACTACTGCGCCTGCTCAGTACAGCCCGGAGGACGTCCGATGACGTCAGCGCTCCCGCGTGGGACGCAGAAGAGCCCGTCCGTGGAGCGCAGAAGAGCCCGACCTGGCAGCCGGCCTGGCCAGGTCGGCCACCGAAGACGAGCGGAAGCCTCTGGAGCGGCGGCGAGGGCACCTCCTGCCTGCCACGGGCTGGAGGAAGCCCCGGGTAAGTGGATATGGATTTTTATTTTTTTCAAGGTTTCCCTGAACCTTCCCTTTAAGAGCACTTTGCTTGGCAAGCAAAAATATGTGAAACTGTGGCTTAATAAACAAGCAAGGTCTTGCTATACAAGCACAGAAGCTGATACTTGACAGCTTGATTAATTTGGCAGAAAAATCAAAAGTTCTTAAACGTCTGATCAGCCGAGCAAAAAGTTTCAGTTCTGCCCAGGTACATTCAGTTGAGGTAAAATTCCCCTCAATTTTCAAGCTCATATCTAACCTTAAAAGGTAACATGAGATTTGTCCACTGCAGTTCATATGCCTTATGACTGTAGGGTGTGGCAGAAAAGACAGTGCTGGTTCATAGACATACCGTAAATAAACCTAAATATAATCATGATTTTATCCAACATCTTTTCAAGCTCTTCATCTGTAGCCTCTTTGTTTCCAGTACGAAGTTTTGAATCCACATGCTTAGCTGAAAGGCAACAAAGAATATTTTAGTAGACAGTAAAAGGCTGCAATATCGTCCCACCCCCATTAGGCATCACAATATAATGGACATCCTTAATAACAGAAATACATTAACACATCTTTGTTTGTGGCTTTTTTATATCGAAAGTGGAATTTTAATTTGATCATTTAACATAACTGTGCAGCAATTTTCCCCCTGCACCCGCTATATAAAGCGGCACAACACAAGCGTATCCCCGCAGAGAGAAAGAGGTGTATACTTGTGTGTTGCTCCACACTTACGACTGACAGCTACGGTAATGTCACTCCAACTTATTTGTCAGAAACAGGTCTTTCTGGCCATCTTTACTAAGGATTGCAACATCTGAGCCAGCAGCTGTCAGCAATAGTACCAAGGAGCATCGCAAGCCAACAGAGAATATCACAGTAAAAGGTGAATATGCACCTTATTGCACCACACATGTATTTTTTTGCCTTCGATCCCACTTTTCAGAATCTACAAAACCAACACTACCCTCTACTGTAGTACAGCTTTCTGCAGCACTCGGGGCCCTTACCCACATGCCGGGCTTCCCACCGTGTTTTCCAAACTGCAATGAGATGCGAACTGTGGGGACATCTGAAGTGCATAGACTACAGTCTAATGTCTCCATCCGTGTGTTGCAATTCACTGTGGAACCACGATGCAAGGCTGTCGACAAAATAGTGCATTTTCTATTCATTGAATGAATGGAATCGCATTGCCGAAAAACACATCGGAAAAGCAATTGCCATGCCCTGTGTCGTCACTTGTTTTCCCATTTGGTCAAATGGGTCAGGGGCCTTAAAGAGAACCCAAGTCATAAAAAAAAAATTGAAGTAAATACCTCAGAGGAAAGCATCTGGATCCTCCAGAGGTTTACTACGCTATCCTCTGGTCCTTTGCCACTGCCCAGGACCCACCTGCACATCAGGGCCGCGCTGCTCTTCTGGCACAAATGAAGCCACACCAGCACCACCGCACTTGTGCAGAAGCACAGAGTCTGTTTGTGCAGGAGCAGCACTGGCTTACATGCAGGCACAGGATGGCCATGCTTCTGCCTAAAGAGGATTGCAGCCTAAATGTGATTACTGACAAGCCCTCGGAGGCTGTGCTTGGTGATGGGGGATCGGAGGACGGCATGGGAAGCCTCTATAGGATCCAGATTATTTTCGATTATTGTAAGTATGCCTTTGCATACCTATAAGTTACACTCATGTACACTTTAACCTCTCCTACATGCCTGGCAAACTCGTCCTGGAATTATCTCCTTCCATTACTATAACTTCCTACCCAACCAGCTCAGATTTGCTAGAAGGTATTAGCAAGGAAAAAAGTAATTACCAATAAGTTCAGCTGGTTTGTTTGGTCTCTTGTTAATAAAGGTTTCAAAGGCTTCTTTCATGGCATTGACAAACTTCTCATTCTTCATGAAACAAATCTCGATCACATGGTCAACTTTGTCTTTGAAATCAAGCAGCTCTTGTACCATTGTCTTGTCCTTTTCTGGATTAATAACAATAGTACTGCCAAATGCCTGTAAAAGAACCAAAATTAAAGGACTATTCTAATTAAAGTGGACTTTAGAATATATTTCACACGATTCCTGTAAAGAGTTTAATTCTGATGATTTGCACAGAATTCTTTATACATCTGTAAAACCATGTTCTAGTTTCTATAAAATGATTTCATAATCAGATCATTCAAATTACAGAAATGAATGCAAAGGTGACAAAATATTGATATCTAGAACAGAGAGACCAAAAAGCCTACCTTGATATACTCAATCCAGTGTTGTAGAAGGACCTGCACACCACCTCGGACTCTACTGAACAGCTGATACAGCAAGGAGAGGTCCTGTATTCTATTTTCATCAAGAAGATGATTTAAACCTTTTTTTTTCACACAAACAGAAATGAAAACGCGTCATATAAAATAAATTGATATGAAATCTAAGTAAGTTTAATTCATATAAAATTAAATTATGTAAATAGACTGGTTGTGAACCACATTTCTTTGTGCAAAGGCCATAGTTTCTTGCCAGCTGTTTAAGGGGCCATTTGAATGCACAGAGTTTCCCTGCAGGCAAATCGAGCTTGGAAACTGCCATAGGGTATAATGGCACCGCCATTACCATCCGAAATGGTGCGGGAGGCTGCGACTCCCATAGCCGTGCCATGCACGGCTAATGGGATTCGTCTTAATATCCGCAAACTAGGAAGTGACGCCGCGTGCGTCGCTAGTAGAAATGGGCCATAAGCGTTTACTACCCAACATTGTGATAATGCAGGGCTGTGGAGTCGGAAAAAATGCACCGACTCCGACTCCTAATGAATTTGTAACTGTAATTAAAATAGAAAATATGATAAAATGTTCTATTTCTCAGATAATAGTCATTAAAAATAATGTATATATACAGTATATATACAGTAATAGCTGTGCTTAGTCCACAAAAATGAAATAAACCAATCAAAATTAGTTACTTGTGCTGCTTCAATAAAGCAGTCCCCGTATTTTTAAGGTCAGATATACATATCTGATTGTGACTGTATATATGATGTGTACACCGGAATCTCTTATATATACTAAATAACATCTATGCTGTAAGAATAAAGCCTGATGTGTAGCTGTGTCACTAATAGAGATGGTCAATGAGATGGAAATAATTCTGCACTGATGCTGATTTATGCAAATGTATGCACTCCCTTTGCTGGTAAAATCAAATAATTTGATATGCTGTTAGAATTTTGGTTTGGTGACTACAAATTAAAGGGTAACTGAGACGGATGAAAAGTAAAGTTTTATACATACCTGGGGCTTCCTCCAGCCCCCTTCAGGTTAATCAGTCCCTCGCTGTCCTCCACCACCCGGATCTTCTGCTATGAGTCCTGGTAATTCAGCCAGTCAGCGCTGTCCGGCCGCATGCCGCTCCCACAGCCAGGAACATTCTGCACCTGCGCAATAGTGCTGCACAGGTGTAGTATGCTCCTGGCGGCGGAGTGTGTGCATGCACACTACGCCTGACTGGCTCAAGTACCTGGAATCATAGCAGAAGATCCAGGTGGTGGAGGAGGACAACGAGGGACTGATTATCCTGAAGGTGGCTGGAGGAAGCCCCAGGTATGTATAAAACTTTAATTTCATCGGGTTTACTTTGTTACACAGTAGTACTATACTCTACATATGCACTCCCCACAGAGCTGCAGGGAATCCACTGAGAATGCTGTGCACATTGAACACAGAGGTAATGTCTGTCACCCTTAAACCTTGTTCAGATTGTGCATGAAGAATGTGTAATAGAGGAAGAATCTCCTCATTCCCCTGCAGAGTACCTGCACATCATTCTTACATGTACCCACACTTACATTGCCTAGGGCCTGATAGATGTTCTTTGTTCCGGTTTGTACCTTTTACAAGTACTCTTACCAAGGACTAGTTTTAGTCTAAAGGGAATAAATATAGTTGTCTACATATCCTTCTCACTTCAGTTGTCTTGTAAAATTCCTAAGCGTTGGCAGTTAAGAGACGAATTTCATGTTACATACTTTTAATCAACAAAATTGTAATATGCAAATTAGAGGAGTCGGAGTCGAGGAGTCGGAGTCGGTGGAATCCTAAACTGAGGAGTCGGAGTCGGTGGATTTTTGGACCGACTCCACAGCCCTGTGATAATGTTCTGGTATCTGATTGCAATGCTGGGTGCTACATGTAACAAACTTCTGAAATTTCATTCTGGTGTCACGAGCTGACAATGCCTATGAACCATCCACAGGACGCATAAATTAAGAAGTCAACGTGCTGATGTGTTCTGTAAGACGGAGTACCTTTCTGCAGAGTTGTCGTTAAATGTTCACCAAGAAGCTGCTTTTCCACTGTGGCAATTAATGGTTTTCTGAAAATCAGGAAGCGAGAACCATGTCAGTAGTACATAAAATCTGAAAAGAACTATAAGCAAATCTAATAAGGTTTACGTTTCTTTTAGCCATACATGCAGCAATCTTTTAGATTTGGAAACTGTCCTTTTATACTGAATAGTAAAGAAGCAAGTTGAAATCCTGACTAAAATAAGTTTCCTTCTGAATATCTGATTGAATAAGCAAAATAAATGAGGAACAGGGAGGTTGTAATCCAGCTATTTTTTGCTCTTTATGCTCCCTGTTGGAGAATTCTGGCTCTACCCTTCCTATCCCATTGACATTGAGGGCATTTGCAGTGAGATTTAAGAGAACCACCAAGCTAAAATGACTAAGTATGCAATTAACAAGCCCATCTTTCCACTGTTCCAGGGATGGTGACAACATTAGCACTTTCTATATCTGACTGCTATCTCCACCTACAGCTGGCACTGTGCAAACTCTACATTACAGTGGTTTTAGAGTGAAAGCTCTCTGCATACCACTATTAAGTGTAATGCCTACTACTGGTATAGCATGCAAACTGCACAAGATTGTGCAGTTCCCAAATGAAGAGATACAGGGAGGAATACTAGTTCTGTTAAAATATGCACACCTACACGGTTTTTTCCCTGCTGAAGGCAGCCAATAACGACCTCGGCTGAGAATCTAGCAAGAGTACACTGCCCCACTGTCACCCACAGGGATTGGGACTCAATCCTTTGAATGACAGTTTCAGGGTTCAAAACTGCACAGATCTGTCACTATGGAATGAAGAAGAGTGAAGACTCATCTAACATCATTTTAGAGGCATGCTGAAAAATCAGATCGTTACTGAACCACAAGGACAAACCACCAAGATATTTAAATTCTCATATTGTCATAGCACAGGAACTGTAGATGAAACAGCAGAGTTTAAATTAATCCAGAGCTGAAGCTCAGGTTCAAAATAATTTACCCTGAAGAGAGGGAAGCCTCAGGATGCTATTGAGGCTTCCATTGGTGATACCAAGCCCCCGCTGCAGAGCCCGCTGCTACTGCTGGATGATACAGGGAGAAGAGCTGCACGGCTGTGATGTGATTGTGACGCTCAACGATGGGGGACATCAGAATACAGAAGAAAGCCTTAATAGGATCCTGAGGCTTCCCTCTCTTTAGGCAAGTATCTCATTTTTACCCGTGCTTTGTACAAGGAGTACGTACAAGGAATACATAGCACTTACTGTGTGCTTTGATCTAAATAGGTGATGACTCGATCTGCCTCTTCTTCCAAGCGTTTGTTAACATGGTGGAGATATTCCGGGACCTGAACATAAGCAACGCAAGTATTATGAAATGCAAGCTCTTCAGTCATTTTCACAGTTCAAGTACGTTTATGGATTGCAGAGGTTCACTTTCACATTTGTTTACTCTACTAGGTATAGTAATAACAGTTCAAGTGTTCATATCCGGAAATTAAAAATCACAAATAAAAAATGTGATATTTAAGAATGTGCCACCAGGTGGTTTGACAAACCGGTCTAGTCAGTGGTAGCGGCTCTATAGGAACAGTAGAACCAAGATATCAGTTAAAATGTCCATAAAGCAAACCTGAATTGAAAATGAAAAGTCAAAATAAAAAACACACACAGGTCATACTTACCTCCCGTGTAGTCTACTCTTCAGTCTCCTCCTCTCCCCACATCCTGTTTGTCCACTGTGATCGATGGAATTCTCAATCCTCTATTTTGAAAATGGCCATTACCCCATAACAGCCTCCTGATCAGCACACTGTTAAACTGTAATATCGCCCACTTGAGCCATAGGGAAACATGGACATTAACTTGCTAATCAGTTGTCCTTTCAGTTATAACTGACAGCAACTGATATATTACAGTTCTGACAAAATCTTGTCAGAACTGGAAGGCATCATTATTAGAAGAAAAATGGTGAACTTTTGAGAGGAACTGATGGTGAGGTAATGATTCAATATTTATTTGCAGGTTCATCATGTGTTAATTTTACTCAGTTCAGGTTGCCTTTAAGCTTTACTTATATGATAAAAACTCATGCACAGTAATGGGCAAAACAGTATTCACTTGAGTAATCGACAAGCAGAACTGTTAGGCTTTTTAAGTCAGCTGTAAAGGAAATGAAAGGTCGTCGCCTCCCCCCTCCACAAAACAGACTTGCTAAATATACTCATGCATTTTTTTTTTAATAGCAGTTATGTGCAACTATTGTGCTTCAAATGTAAAAGAAGTTGTTCACATAACATTTTCAGGCCAGTGAGAGAATGAGAGAGTAATTTCTTTATGTCCCTGAAATGCATACATATAAATTCTGCGCTGGGAGATTTGGGCGCTGGGTAAAGTCGATAAACTGTTCACCCTGCTCCCGTACAAGTCTTGTTTTAAAGCGGGATTGTCACCATATAAATCAAATTTCAACAGCAACAGGACTGAGTGTATTACGTGATAAAGATGCTAATCTTGCATTCAAAACTTTTTCTGCGGTTATGATTTGGAGTTATCACATACTTAAGGAGCACTGGCCCTTTAGTAGTCAGTGCCAAAAAGTTGCATGCTGAGGGTTCTTTTTATCTATAATATATTTCTCCAATTCCATTCATTTCCCTGCCTAGCTGCTTATCTGAAACACGATCCCCTGCTCACTTGTGTTTACAAGCAAGGCTGAGGTGACTCAGTGATTGGAGGAGAAAAGAAAAAAAAGTAAAGGGCAGAAATGACATCAGGATTTAGCCTAAACTGTGGGCAAAAGACATGGTTCCCACCAGGAACAGAATTCTCTTCATTTGCTATATAACATTCACTGAAATCAAAACGTGGACAGTACAATACATGTGTTATGTAAGTAGATCAAGTATTTATCTATTTATGTGTTAATTTCCCCTGGCATAGTATTGCTAATACTACTGCTTTAATGTAATTAAATGTTTTAATGGCATTTTTTGTAGTTTTAATGTAATTTGGGCTCAGCCTTTCGCCGGCGCCCAAATTACCTTCTGAGCGCTGCTATAGCAATAGATCACATTACAGCCCATGTAGGCGCATGGTGTGCACAAATTTCCCGGTGCCTATTGTTCTGCTTCCCCTGAAATGCAGGCATGCATTCAGAGAGCCACTGGTTAACATCTACAGACCATTCATTTTGTAGAGCCAAATAATCCAAACTAACAGACAGATGTTTCAGACTATTTTGGCCTTTATCAGTGCAACATAGGGATTGATATGGCCGTAGCAACAGGTCTTGGAAAGTAAAGGTGTAACAGAGTGCTCAAATAAAGTTTGAGGCCCACAGCCATTTGGATTTTGTGGAGGGCGAAGAACAAAAAAGCCCCTATACTAAAAAAAAAAAAAAAAACTCGAATTAATGGAGTTTTGTCTCGTGATCAATTCCTTGAAAATGTGTTTAGTATGTTCAAATCTAGTTACCAGAAATTAGCATGTTACAGATGTTTAATAATAGCAAAGAAAGCTAGCGACCAAAGAAATGGAACTGAGTAAGGGTCCTTTCACACAGTGACCGTTACATTCCATTGCAATGGACAATATCTTTGCGTCACAATTCAATGGCACTTCTATGGTGCTTTTACATAGAGTGCGGTGGGTTCTAACAGAGTAAACCGCAGCATACTTTGAGTTTACCGGGCAAAGTGTGCGTTTACAGTGGCAGGGACGTCTACTTTTACTGCACTGTATGCGTCACTGTATAGTCGCATGTCTAATGCACTGTTACAGTTGCGATAGTATCAGAACTTGCACAGTGTGAAAGGACCCTAAAACACACCCATGGCAAAGAACTCAAATCCCCCACTGGCCAGTGCCTGGATATTAGATGGTCCACATGCCAGCCAGTGGAAGAAAAGAGAGTCACTACATGTACTACCATAGACAGTGCAACAGTGAGCAGCATTGGAGGATGTTCAAAGTACTCCCAAGGATTGCTCTAATAATCACACACACTAATAGAAGTGACATCACTGGTGGCACAGATTATTACTGCAGCTTCCTTTAAGAGCCTCCTGCTGTACAAGCTCTGCACATCCAGGAAGCTAGTCATAGAACTGCAACTCTACTCCCCTCAAAACAGGACTACAAAATATATGATAACTGCTAAGGATGGTCAATGAAATGAGATGCAGGGTTATGCAAACGACGTATACAAATTTATATAGCTTGAAAATGGATCAATAGAAGCCAACTAGGTGGAATTTTGCTGGTCTATTTTCAAGCTACATACCTTTAAAAGTGGAACTGAACTCAGAAGGAAAACACAGAAAACCTCCCTGTATGTATTTAGAGAGTTTCGCCTGTTTAATTCCTCCTGGTGTCTAATCACAAATTGTAATCTGATCTCTCCCCGTGTCACATGACTGCCACGGCAGAGATGGCAGATAAGCTCATTTGAAAGCATGGGCTGTTAACAAGATGTCTGCTTCCATGAATCAGGAAGTAGACACCACAGATTGATTGCAGCTGTGTATCTTTTAGAGTAGAGTGGAAATTTTGACTTCAGGTTCACTTTAAATACAACATTTGCATAAAGCTGCATCAATTCTTTGCATCTCATTGAGCATCCCCAGCATCTACATGTAGAAAGGGAAGTGTTCCTGGTCCTTCTAGGTACTTTCAGGCCTCACCTCTCTTTCCTGCATGAGCCTCTGGCCTTCTGCTGCATATAGCCGGTTTGTTTCTTCCAAGAATCTGTGTTCAAACGAATCTTGATAAATCTAAGAACAATAATTCATATCATTACTAAACACAAGACTCCAGGCAACCACACACACACACACACACACACACACACACACACACACACACACACACACACACACACACACACACACACACACACGGGCGTAGCAAGAAATGACTGGGCCCCATAGCAAAAAAATGTTATGGGCCCCCCACAACCTTCCAACCCCACGGACCTCCCACCCAAACATTCCTCCAGGACCCTCCACCCCAACAGTCCCACAACCCTCTGAGTACAGTATAAGTAGCCAGGTCTATAGGTGTCCCCAGAACAGGTAGCCAGGGGGAGAGATGTCCCCAGAACAGGTAGCCAGGGGCAGAGATGTCCCCAGAACAGGTAGCCAGGGGTAGAGATGTCCCCAGAACAGGTAGCCAGGGGTAGAGATGTCCCCAGAACAGGTAGCCAGGGGTATATGTGCCCAGTATATGTAGGCATGGTACAGGGCCGGTTCTAGACTGGCACATATGAGGGGGCAGTCAAAAATGGTTAGGGGGCAACATGTTTGTGGCCATGATGTCATGTGGGTGGGGCTAACTAATGTAGTTATACTAGCTAATGTAGTTACATAAAAAAAATATGAAGTAAATGCACATAATGAGAGACAGCCTTTCACCAGTAAATGCACGTAATGAGAGACAGCGTTTCCCCAGTAAATGCACATAATAAGAGACAGCTTTTCACCAGTAAACGCACATATTAAGAGACAGCTTTTCACCAGTAAACGCACATAATAAGAGACAGCTTTTCCCCAGTAAACGTACATAATAAGAGACAGCTTTTCACCAGTAAACGCACATAATAAGAGACAGCTTTTCACCAGTAAACGCACATAATAAGAGACAGCTTTTCACCAGTAAACGCACATAATAAGAGACAGCTTTTCACCAGTAAACGCACATAATAAGAGACAGCTGCTTTTCACCAGTAAACGCACATAATAAGAGACAGCTTTTCACCAGTAAGCGCACATAATAAGAGACAGCTTTTCACCAGTAAACGCACATAATGACAAACAGCCAGTGTCCCCAGTATATGTAGTCAGGGGTATATGCGCCCAGTATATGTAGCCAGGGGTATATGCGCCCAGTATATGTAGCCAGGGGTATATGCGCCCAGTATATGTAGCCAGGGGTATATGCGCCCAGTATATGTAGTCAGGGGTATATGCGCCCAGTATATGTAGTCAGGGGTATATGCGCCCAGTATATGTAGTCAGGGGTATATGCGCCCAGTATATGTAGTCAGGGGTATATGCGCCCAGTATATGTAGTCAGGGGTATATGCGCCCAGTATATGTAGTCAGGGGTATATGCGCCCAGTATATGTAGTCAGGGGTATATGCGCCCAGTATATGTAGTCAGGGGTATATGCGCCCAGTATATGTAGTCAGGGGTATATGCGCCCAGTATATGTAGTCAGGGGTATATGCGCCCAGTATATGTAGTCAGGGGTATATGCGCCCAGTATATGTAGTCAGGGGTATATGCGCCCAGTATATGTAGTCAGGGGTATATGCGCCCAGTATATGTAGTCAGGGGTATATGCGCCCAGTATATGTAGTCAGGGGTATATGCGCCCAGTATATGTAGTCAGGGGTATATGCGCCCAGTATATGTAGTCAGGGGTATATGCGCCCAGTATATGTAGTCAGGGGTATATGCGCCCAGTATATGTAGTCAGGGGTATATGCGCCCAGTATATGTAGTCAGGGGTATATGTGCCCGCTCCATTCCCCCCCCCCCCCAGCAGCCAGCAACTTTCTCCCCCATAACCCCCCCCCCCCAGCAGCCAGCAACTCTCCTGCCCTATCCCCCCTTCCCCCAGCAGCCAGCCAGCACAGGTTGCATCATGGCCGCTGGCCAGACCGGGCCAGGTATGGGTGGCACATGGCAGCAGCCAACAAGTCCCCCGGGTCGGCCCCCATTTCCACCCACCTCCATCAGCGTCAGCACAATAAATGCCTTGTGCGTGGCATGGGGTCGGGTCGCTGACCGTGCTCCGCTCGCTCTCCTCCTCGCAGCCTCAGCTCTCCTCTTCCCTCCTCGCACGTCTCCTCCTTCTCCCTCCCTGGCTGGCCGGAAGCCGGAACTATACAGTAAGTGTCGGCCCAGCCGCCAGGGAGGATCAATGCGCTGCCACATAGTCCCCATCCTCACCACCAGCCACCTTATCAGAGGAGGGGGGCCAGGGGAGCCTGGCGAGTGGCGGCGCTGGTGTAAAATTATCGGGGGGGGGGCCCTTGTGGCTAGGGGCCCCGTAGCAACGCTATGGTGGCTATAGCGAATGCTACGCCACTGCACACACCTGTGCCGCCTTTTTTCTCCTATGCAGCTGAGCAATAAACAAGCAGTGCCTCAGCCCCTTCCACAGATACTAGAAGATAGCAGCTCACTCTCCTGGATTAAAGTTTCCACTATTAAGGCAACCACATTCTCCCAAACTTAAAGGGGAACTGAAGAGAGAGGTATATGGAGGCTGTCATGGTTATTTCCTTTTAGACAATACCAGTTGCCTGGCAGCCCTGCTGATCCTCTGCCTCTATTACTATTAGCCATAGCCCCTGAACAAGCATGCAGTAGATCAGGTGTTTCAGGGGTTCAGACTTATAAGTCTGATCTGACAAGACTATCTGCATGCTTGTTTCTGGTTTTAATCAGATATTACTGCAGAGAAATAGACCAGCAGGGATGCCAGGCAACTGGTATTGATTAAAAGGAAATAAACATGACAGCCTCCATATACCTCTCTCTTCAGTTCCCCTTTAAGTATACTGAGCAGATGGCTGCTCTTATGTGCAGTAAACATATTAAAAGGAAAACTGTGTGCGCCTTTGGGGTGCAGCAGGCATTTATTTACCTATAGGTGGCTTCTCCATGCCCCCCTTCCCCCATGTAGAAGCATCTATCTTCACTGTCCTGTGTTACAGGTTAGAATTCCTGCGATGATAGAGCGCGCCCCTTGCGGGGGGAGGGGAGGTGCGCAATGCATGTAGGGAGATGTAGTTGATGGGTTACATCTCCAGCCAAGAGATGTAATCACATAAATGGAAATTACATCTCCTGGCACACATCGTGTATAAATTAATGTTCAGCGCTGCGTAATATGTTGGCGCTTTATAAATACAATAAATAAATAATTCCCAGCATGCATTGTTGTGGCCAAGGGTGCACTATATAAAATTTTCAACCTGCGGTTCCGCAGCACCGAGGGAGGTAAGATAGAGAGGTCTCCATATAGGCGGTATAGGCAAGTAAATGCTTGCTGCACCCTCAAAAGCCCAGCGTACAAACTTTCCTTAGAGGACAAGTTTTCAAAAATCACTCCTTACTTCCCATTAAGTTGGCTAGTGATAGGCAACTAAGCAATCAGACAACCTATAACCTGTAATCTTGCACAAATGTGCAAATTCAAACGTTTTTGCCACATGCATGCAATCTGCCATAATGGCCATTAAAGAGTAACTGTCAGGCTGCAAAAGCTAATTTAAACCTCTATTCTCCTGTGTTAAACAGTTTAGAAGGA
Organism: Hyperolius riggenbachi; assembly: GCF_040937935.1. NCBI lineage: Eukaryota > Metazoa > Chordata > Amphibia > Anura > Hyperoliidae > Hyperolius > Hyperolius riggenbachi. The sequence continues at coordinate 147,780,323 of NC_090653.1, forward strand.
AGCCAAAAAGGCAATACTGAAGTTAAAAATCTCTCTTACTTTGATGCTTGCTTAACAGCAAGGCTGATTATTCCCAAGCTCGTAAGGAGGCCGCATAACATACCGCAAAGCATTCTGGGGCTGCTTCTTCTCCTCACTCTGCACTACCTTGGGTCCTCCCCCTTAATTTCCCTATCACGCCCTAAGGCTGCTTTCAGTGGGAAGTTACAGGCTCATGTTACAGCAGCTTGTAACATCACAGCACTGAAAAATCACAGGGCACATGTTCCGTTAAGAGTATACTGCATGAGTCCGCTATTGTTCCTAGCCACATGGCTAATTAATATTCACTGCACAATAGTGTTGTCCGGATCATGAACCATTAGGATCTTTGATCCTGATCGAATCATCAGGAAGGAGGGAGGATATTACATCACAATTGGCTTCATAGGAGACAGACAAACATGGAACCTGCCATGAGCTATCAGGAGCATCACTCTCTGCAAATACTATATAAAAATTCTGTGAAATCCAAACGTGGACAGTGAAATGCATATGTAATGTAAGTACATCCAATATTTAGCTATATTATGGCCTGCTTGGAAATTACAGATTGTCTGCATACAATTTGCAAATGTTTTTCTCACACATTTCCAATTTCAATATAATTTACCCCCCCCCCCCCCCCCAACAAAAATCTCCAATATAAATATTCACACGGGGAAAATATAATTGCAAAACTTCCGCAAAACAGAAAAGCAGCTTTCAAAAACCACAAAAACAAGTGTGCTCCCTGCCTAAATCCTCCCCTTTCCAAGAAGGAAGAAATGAATCATTATGTATGAAACAGAGACTAACTGTAACTGGCTGTATTTAAAAATGCCCATTGCAGGGTGGCAATGGAAATGTATATTTGCCAGAAGACTAAGTTTTTTTTTTGTTTTTTTTTTTACCATAATTAAAGAGAAAGAAAACGTAATCAGAATACTACCACACAGAGACAACCGACAAAATACAATGATTTAATAGTTGTACGGAGCTAAAACAAACAAAAAAAAAATATGAAAAACAAATATAAACTACATAACTATCATGAAGGCACCATTACTTACTTGCAGGTCAGAAAGCATGCTCAGAAGACTTCGTAACAAACTTCGGTCAATGGCTTCCCCATTTCTTTCTCGCTCAATTAGTAATAAAATACCATCTATTGTCTTGTTCTGAACTTTCTGATCACTAATTATATGCGTTCTAAATAACTCCAGGCCCATGTCCCTAGTACAAAATAAAAAAGACAGAATTCAAAGAAGCAATAGTGACATTGGGTGCCTCCTAGTGTACTTTCCTAATAAAGTGCTTCTTCAACATAAAAACAGTTCTATACCGTAACTGGATGCGTAGGTCTGCCAAACGTTTGTAAAACCAATGCTTTGCTTAACCATTTCTGCCGCCTGGACGTGAAGCTCACGTCTGGGCGGCTGCTCTGCTGCGGAGCCACGCTCCCGTGGTAGCACTGGTATCAGTGAACGGGTACATGGTTCCCGATCACCGATCCGTGTCCCCAGCAGAAAAACCGAAGCGCTCTTACTAGAGGCTTCAGTCTTTCTGCACGTAAAAGTTTCCGCATCCCCCTTGTCCTTCCGCTTAGCGAGAAGCACAAGGAGAAAAAAAAACTCAAGGTGGCCATCTTGTGGCCAAATAGTAAAACTACATCTACATATTTTTTTACATTACAATTTACACATATAATAACATTAAAAATTAACTGTTTATTTCCCACACCAAAATATTACCCAAATAAAAATTTTTATGGAAAAAAAAAATTACAATAAAAAAAAAACCAAATAGTTACCTAAGGGTCTGAACTTTTTAAATATGAATTTGAAGGGGGTATACTACGAACATTTTTTAAATTATAAGCTTGTAAATAGTGATGGACGCAAAACGGAAAAAATGTACCTTTATTTCTAAATAAAATATTGGCGCCATACATTGTGATAGGGACAAAATTTAAATGGTGTCATAACCGAGACAAACGGGCAAATAAAATACATAGGTTTAAATTATGGTAGCGTGGATTATTTTAAAGCTATAATGGCCAAAAACTGAGAAAGTGTTTTTCCATTTTTTTCTTATTAATCCTGTTAAAATGCATTTATAAAAAAAAATAATTCTTAGCAAAATGTACCACCCAAAGAAAGCCTAATTAGTGGCGGAAAGAACAAGATATAGATCAATAAATTGTGATAAGTAGTGATAAAGTTATTAGCGAATGAATGGGAGGTAAAAATTGCTCTGATGCATAAGGTGAAAAATCCCCGCGGGCTGAAATGGTTAAAGGACAACTGAAGTGAGAAGAATATGGAGGGTGCCATATTTATTTCTTTTTGAACAATACCAGTTGCCTGGCAACTCTGCTGATCAGTGGCGTAGCAATAGGGGTTGCAGAGGTAGCAACCGCATCGGGGCCCTTAAGCCAGAGGGGCCCCATGGGGCTCTTCCTCATTCAAAGTATTAGCTATTTATTGGTCCTGTGGTGGTAATAATCACTTCTATAGATGCTTTGAATAGTAGTAATAATTAAACTGTTCCCCCTCCCCTTTTTGCACCTCGAATACTGTGGATGACCTTGGCAGGTTTTGTTGCGCTGTATCAAGTGTTACATATAGAGTGCTTAGGAGGGCCCCATGTAAAACTCGCACCGGGGCCCATAGCTCCATAGCTACGCCACTGCTGCTGATCCATTTGGCTGCAGTAGTGTCTGAATAACACCAGAAAAACATGCAGCTAATCTTGTCAGCTCTGACAATAATGGCAGAAACCCCTGATTTGCTGCATGCTTGTTCAGGGTATATGGCTAAAAGTATTAGAGGCGGAGGATCAGAAAGATAACCTGGTATTGCTTAAAAGGAAATAAATATGGCAGCCTCCATATCCCTCTTGCTTCAGTTGTCCTTTAACTATGTCTACAGCAGGACTAAAATATCTTCTGAAAAAAATAAGTCCTCCAAAACATGTTCAGTTGTATTGCCTTTTCAGAGAGTTCAATAAAAGGCTTGTTTGTTCCTTTCGCCTCTTTGCACCAAATCCTAGTTGCTCGGTCTTGTAATTTTATATAAGTAATTATAAGCTTACCAAATAGATGGCAACATTGAGTTTTGAAGTACATATGTTCTATCCAGGAATAGGAAGATGCTTCTTATCATTATCTAAAAAATAACGGAAACAAATTACATGGCAATAATCCAGTTAAGGCAGGCTTGTCATTTAAACTGCACTTCACGCACCTAGGCTACATACAGCAGGGCTTTTCAACCTTTTCACTAATTGTACCACTTTTATTGCTTGAAAATTTTCAAGTACCACCAGTGTGCCTGCGCAGTAGATCAGACCCGATCAGGCACAGCTGATTCTGCCGGAGCCCTAGTGGAGCGCCACTACTGCTCATGCGCACACACTGACAAGCCCTGAGAAGGAGATCTATAAGGAGCCCCAGCACTGGATCCCATCTCCCGTGGAGGAAGGGGGAAACCTATTTATGATCCAGAGCTTCAATATAGGTAGCCTCCAACTCACCACAAAATTTGTTTCTCCTTCACTCCTCGCTGTGCTGCCCCGAGTAATAGTTCAGACATCAGGTCAGCGGTAACTCAGCCACGTTGAAGAGACTGCCAGGCAAACGATGCACAGTGACAGCGCTTTTACATCAAATACAGGAAGTGGCCAGTGACGTCTGGTCTCTTCTCCGCTTATCTGAAGTTTGAAGTATGCAGCATGGCCTCACAGCGAGGAGTGAGCCAAACTTTGTGGAGGCAGGACGGGACCAAGACATGCCGCAGGTGGGCAATTAAGTGGCAGGCAAACCTGGTGTGTACCACCTGGCCAACAGCAAAGTACCACTGGTGGTACGCGTACCACAGGTTGAAAAGCCCTGAAGAGTTTTCAGAAGACCCTACCGTATTTGAGTGAAATAAGGGAAGTATACAAGATAAAAGGAGTGGCAAATTACAAGTTATCCAAAAGCCAATATGCCTCCATGTAGTATGAAAGAAGTACAAATAAGGTTAACACATTACCAACAAGAATATTTGCATCTGATTTCTTTCACATGTACTACAGATTTGAATGCATTAAGAGCTGCTATAGTTTTTTTAGCAACTCATTTACATAACTATAGCATAGTGCGAGGATACTACATTACTACCAATATGTTTATGCAATGTACAAATATAGCTGACTTTATAAAACACTGCTCAGTATCCTCAAACTTCTACCAACAGTCATCAGTCTCAGAGTATATTAGAGTATATCTAGTGAGTATATCTCAGTAGTGTATATGAACTTCCTGAGCTTTACGCCGCTCAGGAGGTTTTGCAGCTTTACAATCCCCAGGAAGAATCTAATAGATTTAAAGAGACTCTGTAACATAAAAAAGTTCCCCTCGGGGGTAGTTACCTCGGGAGCGGGAAGCCTTAGGGTCCCAATGAGGCTTCCCCCTACCCTGTAGCTGCAGGCAATCCAGCGCTGGCTCCCCAGAAGAGTCCCGCAATCCTGGCTCGACAAGCCTGACAAGGCTTGATATATTTACCTTCCCTGGCTCCAGTGGGGGCACTGTTGCGGCGCTCAGCACAGAGATAGGCGGAAATAGTCGATCTGTCGGGTCCGCTCTACTACGCAAGCGACTTGCGCCAGCGCTGTAGAGCGGACTGACAGCGATTGGCTATTCCCACCTATCTCTGATCGGAGAGCCGATACTGCGCCTGCCCTGGAGCCGGGAAGGTGAAAATTTACATCCCCGCTGTTCAGAGGGGCACAGCGGGACCGCCGTGGGACACAGGAGGACGGGGAAAGCCTTGATAGGATCCGGAGGCTGCCCCCACCCGAGGCGAGTACCCCCCAGGGGAACTTTTTTAGTTACAGGTTTTCTTTAACCTCCTTGCCGGTTATCCCGAGGCATTTTTGCATAATTTTTTTTTGTTACATGCAGCTAGCACTTTGCTAGCTGCTTGTAACATCCGATCGCCGCCAATCCGCCGCGTCGCCCCCCCCCCCCCCCTCCAGACCCCTTGCGCAGCCTGGCCAATCAGTGCCAGGCAGCGCTGAGGGGTGGATCAGGACTCCGTCTGACAGCAGTCCGATCGTCACCATGGAGGAGGTGGGAGGGATAGCGAAGGGGGGGTAAGCATGTAGCTAGCGCTAGGATCCCCCTCCGATCAAGCAGTTTATACCTTACCCAGCCTCTATCCAGCGATCGGCGCAGCCTCCCCGCACAGCTCCAGTCTTCTCTATGTGGAGGATCGTACATGACGTCATGTGCAGACCCGATCCTCCCCATAGAGAGACCGGAGCTGTGTGGGGAGGCTGTGCCGATCACTGGAGCCAGACTGGGTGATGTATTAAGTGGCTGGATCAGTGGGTAACTACTACCTATATTAGCTAGCCTAGTGGCATTGGTGTAATGGCTCTGCCTCTGACACAGGAGACCAGGGTTCGAATCTCGGCTCTGCCTGTTCAGTAAGCCAGCACTAATTCAGTAGGAGACTTTGGCAAGTCTCCCTTACACTGCTACTGCCAATAGAGCGCGCCCTAGTGGCTGCTGCTCTGCTCTGGCGCTTTGAGTCCGCAAGGAGAAAAGCGCAATATAAATGTTATTTGTCTTGTCTTGTCTTTGTCTAGTGCTAGCTTAACCTTGTGGGGTCATTAAATCTATTAGTTTCTTCCTGGGAGACTCGAGATTGTAGCAAGCAGTATGCCCGACACAGTGTCGGGCATACCGCTCAGGAGGTTAAAATGTGCCCACCTCTTCAAGTAAATTCCTACTTAGGTCTAATCTCTGCCAGGACGTAGATTTCAACAGCACGACTCACGCTTCAAACACCTCTAAACTCAGCCGTCAGCCAATCTGAGTGGCTCCTGACCCTGTGATCACTGTGAGCCAATCACAATGATCACACAGTACAAACAACAAAAGGCTCTGATCCTCAAGATGCCAGAGCCTGCAGGTCCTAGACTGGTTAATAAAAAGACGAGGAAAAACACCTTACCATTTGTCTGCAGTGATCTTGCCAACACTTATCTATTTTCTTTAGAAAAAGAACACTATCCAATGAATCTGTAATAAGTGAATTAAGGAAACACAAGTACACATAAAAGCATGAACTTCAAAAGTGAAGAATTCTAGATGAGAAGACATTTTGCAGAGACATGCATTGCAGCAACCATTACTGCATTCTTCCTCGCATTCACCAGTCCTAGTACCCCAGGGGTGCCCATTCGGTAGGTTGCGAAGGACTTCATGGTAGATTCCGTCCCCATTACATTTTCCATTCTGAATATACAAGCATGCTCCTAAAATTGTACATGGGTAGATCATTTTGGCTTGCTAATTTTTTAAAGTAGCCCACAAGCCAAAAAAGTGTGGGCACCTCTGTAGTATCCTGTATAGTTCGGTGCCTGGTGCATCCCCACCATAGGGGGTGGCCATTCCTGGGCCTCCCAAGCTACATTTATTAGAGGGAAGGGCCATCTTGGAGAACTTCCTAAGAAGCTGCTACTCAAACATTCTTATGCACTTAAAAGATGGCAAGAGTTGCACCGTAGCTTTAGGAACAACAGCGCCATCTCTCTGCTCATTTAGTTTTAAAAGTACACTTTACAAAGTTATTCTAACTGAATGCTTAAATGAAAATTCAGAACTTTCTGTTTTAAACGTAAGCCCATGTACAAACATCCAGCTGATTTAGTTCCCAGTTTTACTGTGCCATTGATGCCCATTTTGCAGATGAAAAAATATTTACATCCTGGAGTGTAGAAAGGGGTAAGAGGTTTTGCAAGTACAGATCTTCATATTACAGATAAACCAACACAATATTACCCTCACTACTGACCTCCTCCACCTCATGCCATTGCATTTGTATTGTAGTCCTTATCCTTCCTGGCGGCAATGCCAGGGCTATGCCGCCGGAAGGCACCGCTCAGGCCCTGCTGGGCCGATTTGCATAATTCTTTTTTTGCTACACGCAGCTAGCACTTTGCTAGCTGCGTGTGCAATCTGATCGCCGCCGCTCCCCGCCGATCCGCAGCCACTACCCCCCCCCCCCCCACACACACACACGCCGTGCGCTGCCTGGCCAATCAGTGCCAGGCAGCGCTGAGGGGTGGATCGGAGTCCCCTTTGATGCCACGACGTCTGTGACATCATCCCGCCCGTCGCCATGGCGACGGGAGAGGCCCTTCAGGAGATCCCGTTCTTTGAACGGGACCTCCTGATCTCCGAAAGGCGATAGTAGGGGCTGGGGGGATGCCGCTGAGCAGCGGCTATCATGTAACGAGACCTTGTCTCGCTACATAATATAAAATATTTTTTTTTAAACCAGCTGTGCTGCCCCCTGGCGGATTTTAATAAACCTCCAGGAGGGTTAATTTCTGTCCTCAGGATCCATATTAAAAAGGACTAGTCAAACCTTTCCAACACACACAATTCTGAGCCCTCTGTCTCCAGCATCCCGGGCCCAAATACCACACAATGATATGGAACCACTGGGCTGTTAGTTCTACAATCTACATGGACCAATGTAGGCTACTAGTAGTGCAGGCATCCAGGGAGGAGACAGAACTAAAGCAGCATTCCTGGGGGAAGGACCTTAAAAGAAATCTGAAGTGAGAGGAAGGCTCACATCTTCATTTGCTTATAAACAATGCCAGTTGCCTGACTTCTGTGCTGATGTTCTGCCTCTAATACTAGGAGTCATTGGCCCATAATGGGCATACAGACAAGATGCATCTGGTGTGACTCCAGTGGCTGCATGCTTGTTGCAGGTGTGTGACTCAAAAACAAACTTATGCCTAAAGCTCAGCATGTCAGCCAGACAACTGGCATGGTTTATAAGTGAATAAAGATGGCAGCCTCTGTATTCCTCTCACTCTAGGTTACCTTTAAAAAATTAAGCTAGCAGGCTGTAAACATTGAAATTCACACTACACAAAGAACAATATTCCTTGAGAACAACCATTCCATGCACTAGTTTTAGAACAACAACAACAACAAAAAAACAGTTTTGGCTACATTTACATTAAAGATCAAACCAAGCGCACCAACTTGGTAATTGTTGAAGTCCAACAAAAAAGGATATTCTCTGAACTGGTGAATTTGTGCTTTAATATGGTCTTCGCAGATCTGTCTCAACTGTTTGTAGAGGTTTGCAGAGATCTTATAAGAGCAAAGATTCTCAACAGCCTGAAATAAACAAACATACACAATCATAAATCACACGTTTTTACTACAATGTTTATTGTAGTAAACAGCCAATAAACAACAACAAAAACATGAATAGTCAAGACAAAAGGCAAAAAGATGGGTGAACAACCTTATAAAGCAGCACTAGAAAAAGAGATACAAGTACAAATCAGATGGAGCAACGGATCAACATATACCTGATACTGAAATGTAAAGGAGTTTAATAAATTTAGTATAAAAAGGCCTGTATTTTAACCATAACATCATGCATATTCCTGAGAAGTAATAAAAACAAAATCTACAAACCCGTTCCTCTTCCAAAAAGTCTTTCCCTTATTAACCACTTGACCCACCCTTTACCCCCCCTTAAGGACCAGCGCTGTTTTTACTGATCTGTGTTGGGTGGGCTCTGCAGCCCCCAGCACAGATCAGGTAGCAGGCAGAGAGATCAGATTGCCCCCCTTTTTTCCCCCCTATGGGGATGATGTGCTGGGGGGGTCTGATCTCTTCTGCCTGCTGGGTGATGCGGGGGGGGGGGGGGGGCACCTCAAAGCCCCCCTCCGCGGCGAAATTCCCCCCTCCCTCTCCTACCTGCTGCCCCCCCGGCGATCGAGGCTGCACAGGACGCTATCCGTCCTGTGCAGCCAGTGACAGGACGTCCCCTGTTACATGGAGGCGATCCCCGGCTGCTGATTGGCCGGGGATCGCCGATCTGCCTTACGGCGCTGCTGCGCACCAGCGCCGTACAAATGTAAACAAAGCGGATTATTTCCGCTTGTGTTTACATTTAGCCTGCGAGCCGCCATCGGCGGCCCGCAGGCTATTCACGGAGCCCCCCGCCGTGAATTGACAGGAAGCAGCCGCTCGCGCGAGCGGCTGCTTCCTGATTAATTAGCCTGCAGCTGGCGACGCAGTACTGCGTCGCTGGTCCTGCAGCTGCCACTTTGCCGACGCACGGTATAAGCGTGCGGTCGGCAAGTGGTTAAAGGGATACTGTAGGGGGTCGGGGCAAAATGAGCTGAACTTACCCGGGGCTTCTAATGGTCCCCCGCAGACATCCTGTGCCCGCGCAGCCACTCACCGATGCTCCGGCCCCGCCTCCGGTTCACTTCTGGAATTTCTGACTTTAAAGTCAGAAAACCACTGCACCTGCGTTGCCGTGTCCTCGCTCCCGCTGTTGTCACCAGGAGTGTACTGCGCAGACACAGACCATACTGGGCCTGCGCTGTGCGCTCTTGTTGACATCAGCGGGATCGAGGACACGGCAACGCAGGCGCAGTGGTTTTCTGACTTTAAAGTCAGAAATTCCAGAAGTGAACCGGAGGCGGGGCCGGAGCATCGGTGAGCAACTGCGCGGGCACAGGATGTCTGCGGGGGACCATTAGAAGCCCCGGGTAAGTTCAGCTCATTTTCCCCCGACACCCCTACAGTATCCCTTTAAATCAAAGTCAACAACTTTAGGAGTATCAAGCCACTTGCTCCAGAGATCTTCAAGGCAATTTACATTGCCCCTATGCAGATGTACTAATTTTTCCAATTTAAGGTAAGCATTGAGTTGTTTAACCCATTGAGTATAGGTGGTGGTGTTCTATGAATTGCAATAAGGGACGTCGGTTTAGGGTCTGAAAGATCACTAAAAATACATGTTAAAATCGTTTGCAATTTCGGTTTGAAAAATTCCGGAGAGAGCGGCAACAACCATTCCCCAATATTAAACCGCGCATGCGCAGTACTGTCACGCCGGCCACAGTGATGACGCAAGGCAACCAGCTTGGTGACGACTGATGTCATCTTTCTGGAAGAGGGAGCCCAACACTCTGTCCCAGTGTTGCCGGGAGCCATTTCTGAGCAGGGCCTGGGAGAGGAGCCAGAAGGACGCCGAGGGACCTCACGACCTACAGTGGGCTGGAGAAAGCTCCAGGTAAGTTCAGATTTTGTTTTTATTTACTGGTCAGAGTCCCTTTAACCCCAGGGCTTTTTTTTATTGCAGTCCAATTCCCTAAAAAGTCTTTCTACCACTCTAAAAATTCTCTTCGGGAGCATAAATTACACATTAATTGAGAACTCTATACCATGGATGAGATTGGCACTGTAAGCCTTCTATGTCAGAGGACGTGGCTCTTATGCTAAGTACACACGATGCGTTTTTTCGGTCGATTTTCCGCTTGATTTTCTGCTCGATTCTCTTATCTTTTCTTATTAATTTCCCTTCATTTCTATGAGAAATCGACCAGAAAAACAATTGGAAATAATATCGGACATGACAGAAATCGAACGATCTATCTAACACAAAATTGTATGGTGTGTACCTAGCATAAGACATTGCACAGCCCTTTGACTTGGAAGGCATACACCAGGAAATCTCAGTTTCAGATCTGGTGATGGAAGCAGGAGAGACAACAGTGTTACCAATGAAGTAAAGCCCTTTTAATGGAGGGTGGACACATAGACATGAACAACTTTATGATATCTGTTTCATGCAATAGTGTCCGTAGAAAGGTCACTTGTTTGCCTCTGCCGAAGCGGCTGTGCTGCAAAACAGCCCTTAGGCTCTGACATCTCCACTATCCCCCACTGCTATTGTGTACACGCCCCTTTGAATACAGGCTTCCTGATTTGCATACCTAGACACCCAGCTATTCTTCTATGGAAATTGGAATGTCTATTTGTGTGAGCACAGGTTGCTTAAACATGTATTGTAGTATCCCACTGATATTCTAGTGCCAGCTTCCTACACTTCTTTTGGCGATTTTGTGTCTGTAGAACAGCACAGCAGACTAGTGACTAAAGGATGGACCAACTTCCAACACACCAGTACTAGCAGATGCTATTTGCAAAGTAAGTGTGGGCTCAGTGAGTGTACCCAATAAACAAGTGGAAAAGATTTTTCAGCGAGTTCATAAAAATACTTGTTCTAATGTACACTGGTTATGTTTTAGACTTTAAAGCACTCCCTGGAACAAATAATAGAGCAAGAAAAGAAAATGAATTTGACGTCTGCTGGCTGTACTAGATCCCGATACAAGGTCCCATGTGGCCATTCAAGGGTGGCGAGTTGAGGAAGGATTAAAAGATCAACAAAGGACTTAATTGTGTCTACAGGATTGTTAGTTCATCAATTTTCAGCTGTTGGTTCTCGTTCTACAATAAAATCTAGGAAATTTCTTGTTTGAGCAGGACTGCATAAAGTACACATCCAGAGACCCTAAGAGGTGCTACATATTGTGCTGACCATTCCTCCATGTCTATGGAGTTTTGAGTTACAAAGTCCGTCATGTAATTTCTTGACCCAGGGATACGCATTACTGACTGTGCCATAACATTGTGCTTTGCCCAGGGTAGAATGCTTGTTACCACCACCGTTGCAGTCCCGTTCTTGATGCCTCCCTGATGTAGGTTATTGGTTTTGCAATGTATCCATACTGGACTGTCTTAGATAGAATTCTTCCAGAGCAAGGAAATTAATGACCCATCTCAATTTCTAGGAAAATTTCTAGGACAGAGCCCATCCATGGATGGCATCTGCTTTCAGTATTCTCCACTTGTGAGGGAGGAAGTCTCAAACATTCTTTACCAAGCACTGGATCCATCGCCTATCCCACTGGAAGAGTATTACAGCCTGCAATAGGAAAATGTGGAGCAGCAAAAGCCATGTACCACAATGTCACAGCAATGTAGTCTAGGACCTTTATGCAGGTCCTGATTGAGGCCCTGCTGCTGTTGTGGACTTAAGACGTCTACTTGCAGACTAAGGTGACCTACAAAGACATTTACAATACCCCAGCAGATGCGGAATAATACCAGAAGCTGCATCACTTGTAATGTGTAAAGGGAAGATCTTTTCTGGTTGATAGCCTAGATCCTCCAGTACTGATGGGGCAATTTTGACATGTGCTCATGCTTAGACTTTCGGCAGTGCCTTCTAATAGGTGGTTTTCAAGGTATAGCATGATCCATTGGTCCCAACAACAAAAAAGAACACGTGGGCACAAGTAAAATGCACACCGCTGTGTTCAATTGCAAGTTTCAGCATTTCCAGTAGATGTCACAATGTAAGCAATACATCACCCTTCCCAGGTTTACCCAGCATAGAGATCCTTCAGTCAACAATTGTTTCATCATCACAGACCGCTCGTTGTCTCTGCAGCGAGGAACAGGGCTCCACGCCACTGAACAGGCGAGTACTTCCAGGTACACTCACATGCTCCTGCCAGCCAATCACTAGTGGCCTCCCTAACTTTTCCATAGGGCAATTACTTTGTTACAGAATAAAAAAATAAAGTAAAAACCTTAAATTTGCTGTTACATCGATCCTAAAATGTTAAGCTTACCTGATATAATTCCTCTAAGTTGTATTTTATTGAAGTGCTATTTTCAATGGCTTCAACTGCATCTTTCAGTTTCTGCCAGGTTTCATCAGTGTAATTTTCAGGCAATTTTGGTTTATCTGTGAACACAAACAATTTAAAACAAATTAAGCCAAGCGTACAAGAAAATGACAACCGTCCAATTATCTTGAGTATACACGCATAAATGAAACTAGGACGAGGCGTCCAATAATAACAGGCTTTGCCAAGAATCCAGCGTGTATATAGGAGCCCCAACTCCCTCGACCAGCCTGGGTGATCGCTTCGGCCGAGCGCCAGCCAAGAGCATTGTTCTTCCCACGGACCTGGCTAGCACATGACGTCACACCTGCACACCCCCTCCACCCGCATAGCGGCAAAAGACATACCTAGTCTGCAGCCTAGCAGCGTGTCTGTACAGCTTTGGCCCTGCAATGTTGCCCAAGAATTCGATTCCAAATCCCCAATGGGCGTCAAGCTCCCCAAGTGTGTATGATGCTTTAGGTTGCAAAGATTTCACAAAACCCTATCAAAATTTTGAAGGTACAGCATAAAAGACACTCAGTGAAAAAAGGACCATGTCATCATTTAAACACAAGCACTCATAAGAAAAATGTTGGTCTACAATACACCTCATCTAACATCATTTAGGCCTCTTTCACAGTGCGACGTTAAAGTCGCACGTTAGAAAATATTACACGGCAGACTAACCCACAGCAATAATAAGTCTATGTGACATTCACAGTGCACACGTTGTGCTTGTGTGTAACGTGTAGCGTTATTAGAAAGAGCTGCATGCTGTGCGTTATACATGTTATTAGCTGTGTTGGACTGTTTGCACATGCTCAGTAATGATTGGGAAGAATACTTTCAATTGCCTGTATGCGACAATAACGGGGCGTTGCGACTTTAACGTCGCATCAAACTGCAACGTCCTACTGTGAAAGAGGCTTTAACCTTCCTGGAGGTAAGCCCGAGCTGAGCTTAGGCTATGCCACGCAGGAGGATTTCTCAGGCCCTGCTGGGCCAATTTGCTCACTTTTTTTTGCAACACGCAGCTGGCACTTTGCTAGCTGCGTGTGCATTCCGATCGCCGCCGCTCCGCGCTCGATCATCCCAATGTGTTCCCCCCCAGACCCCGTGCACTGTCTGGCCAATCAGTGCCAGGCAGCGCTGAGGGGTGGATCGGGACTCCCTTAGACGTCACGACGTCCATGACGTCATCCCGCCATGGCGACAGGGGAAGCCCTTCAGGAAATCCCGTTCTTTGAACGGGATTTCCTGATCAAAGATCGCCAGAGGCGATCGAAGCGGGCGGGGGGATGCCGCTGTACAGCGGCTATCATGTAGCGAGCCCTAGGCTCGCTACATGATTTAAAAAACAAAAAAAATGTTAAATAGTGCTGCGCTGCCTCCTGGTGGTTTCTAATAGACCGCCAGGAGGGTTAAAGAGTAACCGTTAGGCATAAAATAAATTCTCTATTTTTATATGGTAAACAAATAATCCAAAAGTTAAAAAGCACTCTTCATTTTCTTCACAATAGAATATCATTTACCAGGACCCCTGGCTCTTATTTGGTACATCTGTTGCAAGAGAAGTTGCAGAGCATACTGTTTCTTTACTTTCCTCCCTTTTTTTCCCCCTCAGACATAACTAATGCAGCCTGATTGGCTGAAGTTTTTCACTCCCATTTTCCTCTCCAATACCTCTTTTCCTCTCTGATTGGCCAATATTTCTTGTGCCGAGAAGCAAAGAAAGGGACTCAGCTGAAATCCATAAAATAAACCAGGTCTGCAAAGTCACACAATGATTTGCGATGATGCACTTCTTACTACTGAGCTGTGTGGAAGTGTCTGAAGACTGGGAGGAAGCCAGGCAATGCATACAAAATCAGCAAGAGGAAACAGAGTAAGGGCCCTTTTCCACTAGCAATCGCTAGTGTTTGCGCTAAACGCTAGGGATTCAGTTAAGTCGTCCCCCCCCCCCCCCCCCCCCCCGATTGCGATTTTGCTATGCACTGCACAGCAAAATCGCAGCAATAATTGCTCTGCGATCACGCTTTTGTAAAAATCAAATCGCGGTAGTGGAAATTACCTACAGCGATTCCTAGGTTATTTTGCAAACCGATTGTGATTGCTGAATTGCAAAATCACTAGGCTCTAGTGGAAAAGGGCCCCAAGGGAGGAAATTACATCAGGATTGGCTTCAGACACAGAGATTCCAACATGGAAAAGTGACAGAAAGAGAATTATCTTTATTTACTATATAAAACTCACTAAAATCAAAACGTGGACAGTGCAATACATATATTATGTATGTAGAGCAAGTATTTATCTACTAATATATGTGATTTTTTTTCTGAGATATTATGGCTAACCGCTCCTTTTTAAAGAGGATCTGTAGTCAAAATATCAATGAATAACACTGCTTACTTTTTTTTTTTTTTTTTTTTTTTTTTTTACGATATTTATAAAATTAGTCAGTGTTTACCCTAAAAATCATTTCTCCCCCCGATTTACTTAAAGTCATCACAGGCAGCAACATCTTTAGTATCAGCAGGTGATCTCGGTGGAATGTTCATTTACTGAGTTCTACTGCGCGAGCACCGCTGTCAATTGAGTCCACGTTGTCCAGAGTACAGTACACTTCGGACAACGTGGACTTGATTGACAGCAACGCTTGCACAGTAGACAATGACCTTGAGAGGTCGGCCTCTGCAGCGGAGGGGACCGGGAGCCAGTGGCTGAGAGAGGATATCAGGGGCTGGAGCAGTGGTCCTCAAACTAAGGCCCGCGGACCGAATGTGGCCCCCTGAGGCTTTTTTACCGGCCCCCCCCCCCCCACACACAAAATGTATTACTTATAGATGCAGCTACCACCAATAGGTGGTCTGCATATAGAATAGCAGTGCCGGCACCACCCATCCACATGGAAGCCAGAAAGCAGTAATTCGCTGGTTTCCAATCAAATTCCACATCAGGTGATACTGCTGTCCAATTGGACTGCAGGTTGTCACCTGGGTATGCTTCACTGTCTGGCCCGCAAACACTTCTACATCATTTTATGTATACGCCGGCCCCCCAGCAGTCTGAAGTAAAAATAAAGGCAGGGTCCTCACCCCCTTTCTTTTTCTGCAGACATGTAAATATTTTCACACACTAAATTTTCCTGAGGACAGGCACATGCTGAATGCAAAAAAAAAATTAATAGGCTTTTCTACATTGGCAAATGTAAAAAATGTTTGTTTGCATATTTGCACAGAAATTAAAATTAGACGTTTCAACCAATGGAATGAAAATCTGGGGTGCACATGGAAGGCTCTGCTTTACATAAAGAACAGAAAACTAGGACACTAGTATCCAAGTCTGAGCTTGCAAAACACATTTATAAAAGTAGGTCATACCTTGAACAAAGGTAATTTCTAAGGATCTCTAAAAATCAGTTATTGATGTTCATCAGGCTATAAAAGATTACAAAACTGCCTTAAGAAGTGGGCCTTTGATATCACGACAGATCACGCACAAGCTGTGTCAATTCATCCCACAGTCAACTGTCTCCAGGGGTGGCCAGCCAAAATATATCATCCTAAAAGAAAGGTTTGTAATATTTCAGGCAATCTCACGGAATCCCAGGTTAATGCCTAAAGAACTCACGACTTCTCTTGAAGTGTAACAGTCAGGCATAAAAAATAAAAAATCAATTCTTTACTTTTATCTGGTAAACAAGTAGTAAAAATGCTAACCAGTGTTGGTGGAAGCCTCTTTCCCCCGCTTTCCCCTGCCAGTCCTCTGCTCCCCCCTCTGATTGGCCAATATTTCTCATGCTGAGACAACGCACTTTCTATTGCAGAGCTGGGTGGGAGTGCCTGGGAGGAGGGTGGGCAATGCATACACAATCGGTAGAGGAACGTTAGGGCCCATTCACACTAGAGCTTTTGAAAACTCTAGTGTAATAAAACCCTATGGGCCCATTCTTATTTGGGCGATTTGCGCTAATCGCCGCAAATCGTGAAACACAAACGCGTAGCCTGCACCATTTTCAGGCGATCGCGTTCCAGTGCTATAGAAACGCTAAACGCAATCGTGGAGAAATCGCTGCACTGTCCATTAATTTTTCCACGTGAAATCGTGGAAAAAAAAATCACTCCCGTAAAACGCTGGCAAAAATTGCCAGCGTTTTGCACTTCTAAGTTTGAATCGGCCCTAAGGCAAGCGCAAACTCTTTATTGGTTATAGTTGTGCATCAAATGTGCACAGCCTTCGTAGCACAGCCTTGGGAGAAACGGCTGTCAGGCTTTCTTTGTACCCAGCACCCACCGCTACACCATGTGCCTCATCTAAATGGTACGTTATCTGCCTTCACTTGGTGATGTTGTATTGCACATTTGATGCACAACTATATCCAATAAAGAGTTCGCGCTTAACAGCAGTGCCAGCTTTCCTCCTAAATACAAATAAAATCCAACCAAACAGCATAGCAACATACTGTAGTTCCAGATAGTATTCTCCACAGCAGCTCCCTAGAAGAACATATGAGACATCATAGCCAAGAGTCATGTTACATTACTATCAGAGCAGGGGGTAAAGGGGCATGGGCAACCAGAATTGTATCTCTCTCTCCCCCCCCTCCCTACCTGAAACAAGCATGTGGCTTTCAGTAACTAGTCAGACATCTGATCTGCATGCTTGTTCAGGGTCTAAGAAGCCCTGGCAAGGATAAGGGAGTAGAGAGGACCCACTGGCGGGCAGACACGCACATAACACCACAATTCATAGAAGTGCAATTTTAGACATTTGGAAGAAAATAAAAAGAAGCTTTATAGAGAAATGGTCAGCCATACTATCTCAGAAAAACACTCACATATTTAAGTAGATAAATATTTGCTCTACTTGCATATGTATTGCACGGTCCACGTTTTGATTTTAGTGATTTTTCTACAGAAAAAAAAAATCCTTCTTTGCATTTCCCATTTTAAGTGTGGCTATTTTGAAGCCAATTCTGATGTAATTTCCTCTCTTAGTCTCCTCTGCCTGATTTGCCCACCCTTCACTATAGAAAGTGCATTGTCCGTGGGCTCAATGGATAGCATTTAAAAATACGGAACACTACGTACAAGCCCTGACCGAATAGCGCATCCCTGACATTTGGTGACACGGACTCTGGAGATGTGGGACTCTTGGTCAGCATGAGAAATATTGGCCAATCAGAGAGGAACAGAGGTGTGGGAGGGGAAACAGAAGGTAATGAGGCTTCAGCCAATCAGGCTGCATTAGTTAAGTCTGAGGGGGAAGTACAGAAGCAAAAAAAGGACAACGCAGCATGCCCTGCTTCCTTTTTGTGTGTACCAAATAAGACTAAGGTAAACTGGGGAGTGATCATTTATCAACAAGAAAAGTAATAGTGATTTTAACTTTTGGATTGCCTGGTTAGCATCTTTATTACTTTTTTTACCAGATAAAAATAAAGAATTGATTTTTCATTTTATGCCCGACAGTTACTCTTTAAAGGAGTTATTAGGCACAAAAAAAAAAAAAAAAAAAAAAAAGAGTTTCACTTACCTGGGGCTTCTACCAGCCCCATGCAGCTATCCTGTGCCCTCGTAGTCACTCACTGCTGCTCTGGTCCCCCTCCGTCAGCTAGTTTAGTTTTTGCTGACCTCGGGGTCAGCGGGCCGCATTGCGTACATTCTTACGCATTCCCACTGGTGCAGAAACATTAACACATACATTTTTACGCGTTAGTGGTTCAATGCGTTGAAAATGTACGCACCTGACCCTTTAGACTGAATTCTAAACAGAAGCCATGACAGTCTAAAAGTAAAAACTGCTAAAATGTAGCAACACAGAAGTAATGCCCTTTGACTTTTCAGCAACAAAATGCTATATACCTCTGCCAGATATAAGGGGTTTGCCTTCTATTTACTTTTCAGGGGGGCAGTATTTAACCTGTGTTTCAGTCTATTGCTATATGTGCCTATGCTTATCTCAACTCACATATCTTTTCAGGTAAGCTTTAAAGTAGGAAAAATTCCCCAGTCCAGAGCCTTCCCAGATCCTCTCTATAACAACTTGTCAAATGTTTTTCATGGCAATGCTCCTGCTGTGTAAGAGCATATCCATGCTGGGCACGTGTGAGAATGGTCCGCGCATGCCCAGTACAACTAAGACGATCATGCAGTTCTTTTTTCCTTCGAAGAAGAGGAGCATCCTGGGCATGTGTTTTTGTTTTGCGCAAGAGAAAAAAAAATGGGTGGAAAATGGAAAACAGCCCCTCTCATGCTCATTTGAAAGGGTCACTTCCCCTCTTTGCCTACCGTAGCAAAACCATCTAAGGCCTTGGGAGCATGCGGAAATAGTGCTGGGTGGGAAAAAAAGAACCTCACAATTGATGCCTATTCTTAGGCAATAAAGTGGTAACCATTAAGGTTTGTTGGCTACCCAAAAGTGTGAGCCAGATTTACGGTAATCGCATTGATCCTTATAAGGGTCAGGTGCAGAATGAAAGCATTGCATATTGGGTGCAGGTAGTTAAAAGCAAGTATAAGACAATTCTCTGTTTTGATTACCCAAATCTGAGACGAGAATATTTGCCAACTTGATGGCTGGTGCTCATATTTAATGTCAGCATACATACACCTAACTGGGAATATACCAGTGTGAGATTGAAGATGCGCTTTTTATTTTTTTATATAGTTGGTCAGAACTCATTTAGTCAAACTGGGCACGCTCATCTGAAAGAGTAAGGGTGGTAAGTTAGGTCTACCTCTGTTTAATGACTGGGGATATTTGACTGGACAAGGACTAGAGGTTGTTCTGAGTATGCTCTCACAGTAAACCTGTAAGCAAAGAAATAGATACAGTAAAGGGAAGCAAAGTTGCAGCCACAACTAAAGCAAAAAGTGAGACATGGATGAAGTACTGTCCAAGTTTTGCTGCAGGTTTTCTTTCAATTGTGTTGATAAATCTTCTCCAATGAACTTCATGTTGGTTCAGACTGGCAACTCATGAATGCTCTGTTCAGGTAGCCTTTTGTCTGTACATTTCCATGGGTGTTCTGCTTGTGAATCGTTGTATTCTAAACGTTTTCTTGTTGCACTCCTATGTAATCCTAGTTTTGATACAGAATTGCCATGGTTATTGCTTCTGAGCTGGTATAACTTATGAAAGATACCTGTTCCTACACATGTCTGACTGTAAAAATAAATAAATAAATAAATAAAAAAAAACACCTTGCATTCAAAAAAGTTTTTAAACAAGACTTTATGTGCAAGTTCAGATTAACAGTCTAATGCTGCCCATGGCAAATGGCTGTGTACCTTGTCTGAACACTGGGCAATTTTTTAATCCCATGTAAATCATATCAAAAACCAAAACCAGAAGCTCTAGTGATGCCTGAGGCTGTAGCACACCATAACACTTGCACCTTGAAGTGGCTGCATAAATCTGGCCAGGGCCTCCTTGCTGTCCTAGCAGCTTCCCTCTACAGAGATCAAGGCTGCAAAATCCCTTCTATTTCTGGTGGCTCTTCTAGCCGTCTCCCACAGACCAATGACAGCTTGTAGGAAGCATGGCTGGTAGAAGAGGCACCAGAAATAGAAGTGGTACTTATCTCTGTTGGAAAAGCTGCTAGTGTTGCAAACAGGAGGCCTTTTCCTGGACAGCTGATTTATGCAGCCATTGTGAGAAGAGTAGAGCAGCAGTGCCTTAAAGGACAACTGAAGTCAGAGGGATACGGAGGCTGCCATATTTATTTCCTTCTAAGCAATATTTTACTGGCAGCCCTGCTGATCTATTTGGCTGCATAAGTGTCTGAATAACACTAGAAACAAGCATGCGGCTAAACTTGTCAGATCTGACAATGGCCTCAATTCACTAAGATCATGCTGGAGATAAAGCAAGAGAAAACTTACCTCCACACAGTGACATAGTAATCTTATCTCTCCATTCCTTAAGTTACCTCTGTAGTTATTTTCAGAATTCTGGAGTTATTTTAAGGATTGAAGAGTTAACTTTACAGATCTCACCTTAACTTAAAGACAGAAGAGTTAACTTTAAGTTTGCCTGAGGTAAAAAGTTTCCTGAATACTACATGCCTTATCACCATGGTGATAACTCTAGAAACGTTATTAAAGTCAAGAGATAAGCTTAGTGAATTGAGGCCAATGTCAGATACATCTGATCTGCTGCATGCTTGTTCAGGGACCACGGCTAAAAGTATTAGAGGCAGACGATCTGCAGTACAGCCAGGCAACTGGTATTGCTTAAAAGGAAATAAATATGGCAGCCTCCATATCCCTCTCACTTCAGTTGCCCTTAAAGCAGCACTAATCCAGCTTATGTGGTTTTCATTATAAAGGGTTACTTGGGCTTTCATTGTGTTCAGCACAGTCTAAAGCAGAAGGACACAAGGATGTGGATGCTTGTTATGCTATTCATTACTTGAGGATTGTTACTTCTCTCTGTTTTCATTGATTGTCATAAAAGTAAAAAAGAAAAAAAACCTCAAAGCTCTTCCTTGGTTTTGTGTATAAAAAAAGAAAAAATAGGAGTTATTTACTTTACAGCTTTCTAATGTGTATGTGTAAAGGGTTGGGGGTCGGATTGCAGGTTGGGTATTAGATCCATCAGCAAATTGGGTGGCGGGTCAGTGTCTGGATCATGTATACCTTGATGAACTGTTGGTTTCAATTTAATTTTATGGTTACCTTTTTTTTCAGAATCGTTAGGCTCTATTAGATGCATATATCACCATCACTCAGTTTGGGTCTATACTAGCTCCTTTCTCTCCAGGGTGACTCTCCTCTGTGGACTTAATCGATCAGATTCTAACAACGCCCAACCTGGGTTTTTCATCGCCACCTTCCCTGTGCAGCCAGCGGGGCAGAGAATGTGCTCAGCTGCGTGCGGGAATCCCCCTTCTCTGTGCAGGGGAGGGGGGGGGGGAAGGAATCCCCCTTTTGTTCATGCTGGCCAGGGACTCCTGTGTGTGTGTGGGAGATCCCCCTTCTTTGCGGGCTGGTGGTGGCCTGCGGGGATACCCCTTTTGTGCGGGGGGGGTGTCCCCTTCTATAGGGGCTGGTCATGGCCGTCGGGGACTCCCCCTTCTGTGCGGGCTGGTGGTGGCCGGCGGGGAACCCTGTGGGGGGAGGGTCCCCTTCTATGGGGTGTGTGGGTGGCCTCTCCCTCTTCCCCCCTCCCGATCCCCCATGCCCCCCCCCCCCCCCCCCCAGTCAGGAGCCCTGATCTACTCACCTGAGAGCTTTCTCCTGCACTGGCCACGATGGACGGAGCAGTGCTTTTCAGCGCTGCTAGCTTTGGGCGCAGCCAGCGCCGCCATAGACTGTAATAGGAATCAGTCTATAGCGGCGCTCAGTGAGGAAGGTCGGCTCCGTCAGAAGACGGAGCCGAAGTTGTTTAAAAAACACAATAATTCGGCCTCCAGCAATCGCTGGAAGCCGAATTATTTCATTCCCCCACTATCCATGTCGGCCTGGAGGGGGAATAGTAATTAAAACGCCCCGGACTTGTGCAGAAGCAGGACCAGCCATTTAACAGCTGGATCCTGCGCCCAAGTCTACCAGCGCCGTATTCAAATGTACGCACGATGGACACCCTCATTCCTCCATCGGCGAAGTCCCGGTCTCTGTCGTTACAGTTACGAGGCTCGGTGATGTCACCAAGCCTCGCAACTGTAATTATAAAGAACACGAGACTTTGCAATGGAGGAGGAAGTGCGCCGCTTCCACCGCAGAAGAAAGCCCTCAGGTGCGTAGATCAGGGCTCCTGACTGGGGGGGGGGGGGGGGGAATTGGGAGGGAGGGGGGAAGAGGGGGGAGAGGCCACCCACAGCCCCCAGATGAAGGAGACACCACCCATAGAAGGGGACACCCCCTCCCCCCACAGAAGGGGGATCCCCGCAGGCCACCACCAGCCCACATAGAAGGAGAACCCAGCCACAGTCAGGGGGGAGTACAGGGATCAGGGGCAATGGGGGGGGGGGGGTTGGGACACAGAGGCACCTGCAAACCTGGCTCCCTATACATCTAGCTCCCTAGACCTGGCTGCACATCTGTCTCCTATATACCTGGCAAACATCTGGCTCACTACATACCTAGCAAAACATCTGGCTCACTATATACCTGGCTCACTATATACCTAGCAAAACATCTGGCTACCTATTCCTGGCTAATACATCTGGCTAACTATACCTGGCTGCACATCTGGCTAACTACACCAGGCTACATCT
Source organism: Hyperolius riggenbachi (assembly GCF_040937935.1). Lineage (NCBI taxonomy): Eukaryota > Metazoa > Chordata > Amphibia > Anura > Hyperoliidae > Hyperolius > Hyperolius riggenbachi. The sequence goes on from NC_090653.1 coordinate 147,803,130, forward strand.
GGCTATACATCTGTGTCTTATACTCACCATTGGCATGCTGATCCCTCGTCGCGTACCTCTGACAGCTTCCCCTGTGCCTTCTTCCATGTCCCTTGGGGGATTTTGCTTCTCCCTCGGCGATCACATTTCCCCTGTTGAACGGCATTGATGGCACCAGGGTCACACAGCAACATCTCTCAGCAAACACTTTTTTTATTGAATTCAATACAATAACCTGTATTGAATTCAATATAAAAAATAAATAAAAAATGGATTGCAAAAAAATAAATAAAATAAAGTTGAGAATTATTGGAAATTAATTGAACCACTTTTTGCACGGAAATCCTGGGAAAATAGAACGCCAGGGTGGTTAATCAATTCTAATCTTCCTCTGACTTTTTACTTCCCGCACACAACTACACACACAGGTAGTTGAGCATTCTGTGCAGTCCTATGCATTAAATAGTGTACTGTTGTCATGATAACCAAGAAAATGAACTGTAAATTCCAAACAATTTTAGAAAACACAAGACTGAATTAGAAAGGTTACTTTGTATTGCAATGTAATTAAAAACAAGTGTATCATCTATATCAGGTTTATGACAAATACCGCGATTACATCTGTTCTTTTTACTATATACACAACAGTACTTCTTGTATCCTTGCTGCAGTAGATACTGCAGAAGGGAATTTGTTACATCAACAGAAAAGCACTGAGTGGCTACTGGGGAAGTGTAATCTGATGAAGGGAAGAACTCTGGTGCCCTAACATGCTGTTCCCTGTACACTATTGGTTACACAAGTCATCTATTTGACATAGTTGGAGAGGGGGAAGGGAATCTAGTAGATAATGTCAGTACAATGTAAAGCCAAACCTTTTAGAAAAAGAAAAATCACTCCTTAATCCAAACTGGTATTCAATAAAGAGTTATTAAATGTATCAAGCACCACTGTCAGTCTTTTCCTGTCCCAGTCGTGTATCAGAAGAGATGTATGCCCGGGCATGCACAGAAGCTCACGACGCAGCCAGAGGTCAGCGATCATACAGAGAGGACAGCAACAGCCTGGAGGACAGCAGAACGTTAGCGATGGATCAGGCAGACTTCTAGGCATGTCTTTTGGTTGAGGAGTCTGAGCAATCTTGGGGTGCCTGGAGTTGGAGTCAGTGGTTTAAAAAACTGAGGAGTCAGATGATTTTTGTGCCAACTCCACAGCCATGCTTCTAGGGTCTGAAAGAGGCACAGATAAGTAAAGCTTAAAGGACTACTTTAAAGGGATACTGTAGGGGGGGGGGGGGGGGGGGTCGGGGGAAAATGAGCTGAACTTACCCGGGGCTTCTAATGGTCCCCCGCAGACATCCTGTATTGGCGCAGCCACTCACCGATGCTCCGGCCCCGCCTCCAGTTCACTTCTGGAATTTCTGACTTTAAAGTCTGAAAACCACTGCGCCTGCGTTGCCGTGTCCTCGATCCGCTGATGTCATCAAGAGCGCACAGCGCAGTCCCAGTATGGTCTGTGTCTGCGCAGTACACTCCTGGTGACATCAGCGGGAGCGAGGACACAGCAACACAGGCGCAGCGGTTTTCTGATTTTAAAGTCAGAAATTCCAGAAGTGAACTGGAGGCGGGGCCGGAGCATCGGTGAGTGGCTGCGCCAACACAGGATGTCTGCGGGGGACCATTAGAAGCCCTGGGTAAGTTCAGCTCATTTTCCCCCGGCCCCCCTACAGTATCCCTTTAAGCTTTACTTAAGGGGGGGGGGGGGGGGAGTAGAACTTCCCTGGGGCTTCTAGTGGTCCCCCACAGACATCCTGTGCCCGGATAGCTACTCACCGATGCTCCCATCCAGGGCTGTGGAGTCGGAGCAATTTTTGGGTACCTGGAGTCGGGAAAAAATGCACCGACTTAGACTCCTAATGAATTTAAACTGTAATTAAAATTGAAAATATGATAAAATGTTCTATTTCTCAGATAATAGTCATCATAATGAATTTATATACACACAGTAATAGCTCTGCTTAGTCCACAAAAATGAAATAAACCAATCAAAAAATAGTTACTTGTGCTGCTTCAATAAAGCAGTCCCTGTATTCAGATACACATATCGGATTGTGACTGTTTACTTTGTTACACAGTAGTACTATACTCTACATATGCACTCCCCACAGAGCTGCAGGGAATCCACTGAGAATGTCGTGCACATTGAACACAGAGGTGTTGTCTATCACCCATAAACCTGGTTCAGATTGTGCATGAAGAATGTGTAATAGAGGAAAAATCCCCTCATTCTCCTGCAGAGTACCTGCACATCACACTTACATGTACCCACAGTCACATTGCCTAGGGCCTGATAGATGTTCTTTGTTCCTGTATTCTACAAGTACTCTTACCAAGGACTAGTTTTAGTCTAGGACTAAAATTATTAGAGGCAGAAGATCAGCCGGCTAGCCAGGTAACTAGTATTGTTTAAAAGGGAATAAATATGGCAGCCTCCATATCACTCTCATTTCAGTTATATTTTAAAATTCCTAAGTGTTGGCAGTTAAGAGATGCATTTCATGTTACATACCTTCCAACCACTTCAAGCTAAGGTTTTCCATCGATTGCAGAGTGCAGGGGGAGTGTATAAGCAGAAAGTGTCCTGCTGTCAGCTACAACCAGGAACATAAATATATATTTAAGTATTTACAGTGATGTGAAAAACTATTTGCCCCCTTCCTGATTTCTTATTCTTTTGCATGTTTGTCACACTTAAATGTTTCTGCTCATCAAAAACCGTTAACTATTAGTCAAAAATAACACAATTGAACACAAAATGCAGTTTTAAATGATGGTTTTTATTATTTAGTGAGGAAAAAAAACTCAAAACCTACATGGCCCTGTGTGAAAATATGATTGCCCCCCTTGTTAAAAAAATAACTGTGGTCTATCACACCTGAGTTCAATTTCTGTAGTCACCCCCAGGCCTGATTACTGCCACACCTGTTTCAATCAAGAAATCACTGAAATAGGAGCTGACACAGAGAAGTAGACCAAAAGCACCTCAAAAGCTAGACATCATGCCAAGATCCAAAGAAAAGATCTATCAGTCTGGTAAAGGTTATAACGCCATTTCTAAAGCTTTGGGACTCCAGCGAACCACAGTGAGAGCCATTATCCACAAATGGCAAAAACATGGAACAGTGATGAACCTTCCCAGGAGTGGCCGGCCGACCGACCAAAATTACCCCAAGAGCGCAGAGAAAACTCATCCGAGAGGCCACAAAAGACCCCAGGACAACATCTAAAGAACTGCAGGCCTCACTTGCCTCAATTAAGGTCAGTGTTCACGACTCCACCACAAGAAAGAGACTGGGCAAAAATGGCCTGCATGGCAGATATCCAAGGCGCAAACCACTTTTAAGCAAAAAGAACATGAAGGCTCGTCTCAATTTTGCTAAAAAAACATCTCAATGATTGCCAAGACTTGGAAAAATACTTTATGGACCGACGAGACAAAAGTTGAACTTTTTGGAAGGTGTGTGTCCCGTTACATCTGGCGTAGAAGTAACACAGCATTTCAGCAAAATAACATCATACCAACAGTAAAACATGGTGGTGGTAGTGTGATGGTCTGGGGTTGTTTTGCTGCTTCAGGACCTGGAAGGCTTGCTGTGATAGATGGAACCGTAAATTCTACTGTCTACCAAAAAATCCTGAAGGAGAATGTCCGGCCGTCTATTCGTAAACTCAAGCTGAAGCGATCTTGGGTGCTGCAGCAGGACAATGACCCAAAACACACCAGCAAATCCACCTCTGAATGGCAGAAGAAAAACAAAATGAAGACTTTGGAGTCGCCTAGTCAAAGTCCTGACCTGAATCCTATTGAGATGTTGTGGCATGACCTTAAAAAAGGCGGTTCATGCTAGAAAACCCTTAAATAAAGCTGAATTACAACAATTCTGCAAATATGAGTGGGCCAAAATTCCTTCAGAGCGCTGTAAAAGACTCGTTGCAAGTTATCGCAAACGCTTGATTGCAGTTATTTATTATTTATTTATTGTATTTATAAAGCACCAACATATTACGCAGCGCAGTTATTGCTGCTAAGGGTGGCCCAACCAATTATTAGGTCCAGGGGGCAATTTCTTTTTCACACAGGGCCATGTAGGTTTTGAGGTTTTTTTTCTCACTAAATAATAAAAACCATCATTTAAAACTGCATTTTGTGTTCAATTATGTTATCTTTGACTAATAGTTAACCAGCCGGGCGGTATGGACGAGCTCAGCTCGTCCATCACCGCCGGAGGCTGCCGCTCAGGCCCTGCTGGGCCGATTTTCATCAAATCAAATAAAAAGCAGCACACGCAGCCGGCACTTTGCCAGCCGCGTGTGCTGCCTGATCGCCGCGAAAGAGGGTCCCCCCAGCCGCCTGAGCCCAGCGTAGCCGGAACAAAAAGTTCCGGCCAGCGCTAAGGGCTGGATCGGAGGCGGCTGACGTCAGGACGTTGGCTGACGCCCATGACGTCACTCCACTCGTCGCCATGGCGACGAAGTAAGCAAAACACGGAAGGCCGCTCATTGCGGCCTTCCGTGTTACTTCTGGCCGCCGGAGGCGATCAGAAGAACGCCTCCGGAGCGCCCTCTAGTGGGCTTTCATGCAGCCAACTTTCAGTTGGCTGCATGAAATAGTTTTTTTTTTATTTAAAAAAAACCCTCCCGCAGCCGCCCTGGCGATCTTAATAGAACGCCAGGGTGGTTAATGGTTTTTGATGAGCAGAAACATTTAAGTGTGACAAACATGCAAAAGAATATGAAATCAGGAAGGGGGCAAATAGTTTTTCACATCACTGTATATCACGCTGACCTGTACAGAGCATATTGTCTGGTCACCAGCTGTCCCCTCAGAGGGGCTCACAATCTAGTCCCTACAATAGGCATATGTCTATTTATCATGTAGTGCATGCATCATAGTCTAGGGCCAATTTAGAGAGAAGCCAATTAACTTATCCGTATCTGTGTTTTTGGGATGTGGGAGGAAACCAGGGTGCCCGGAGGAAACCCACACAGGCACGAGAAGAACATACAAACTCCTTGAAGATGTTGACCTGGCCGGGATACAAACCGGGGACCCAGCGGTGCAAGGCAAGAGCACTAACTAAAATATTTTATTATAAATATACATACACATAAATACACACACACACACACAGTTTTATGCTTCAGTTATTGCTGACATTCTGCTTATACACTCCCCCTGCACTCTTCATTATATAATTCAGTGGAATGTGTATACAGTGGCTTGCAAAAGTATTTGGCCCCCTTTAAGTTTTCCACATTTTGCCACATTACTGCCACAAACATGAATCAATTTTATTGGAATTCCACATGAAAGACCAATACAAAGTGGTGTACACGTGAGAAGTGGAACGAAAATCATACGATTCCAAACATTTTTACAAATAAATAACTTCAAAGTGGTGTGTGCGTAATTATTCAGCTCCCTTAGTACTTTGTAGAACCACCTTTTGCTGCAACTACAGCTGACAGTCTTTTAGGGTATGTCTCTACCAGCTTTGCACATCTAGAGACTGAAGTCCTTGCCCATTCTTTGTAAAAACAGCTCCAGGTCAGTCAGATTAGATGGACAGCGTTTGTGAACAGCAGTTTTCAGATCTTGCCACAGATTCTCGATTGGATTTAGATCTGGACTTTGACTGGGCCATTCTAACACTTCGATATGTTTTGTTTTAAACCATTCCATTGTTGCCCTGGCTTTAAGTTTAGGGTCGTTGTCCTGCTGGAAGGTGAATCTCCGCCCCAGTCTCAAGTCTTTTGCAGACTCCAAGGAGGTTTTCTTCCAAGATTGCCCTGTATTTTGCTCTATCCATCTTCCCATCAACTCTGACCAGCTTCCCTGTCCCTGCCGAAGAGAAGCACCCCCAGAGCATGATGCTGCCACCACATTTGACAGTGGGGATGGTGTGTTGAGTGATGTGCAGTGTTAGTTTTCCGCCACACATAGCATTTTGCATTTTGTCCAAAAAGTTCCAATTTGGTCTCATTGGATTAGAGCACCTTCCATAGGTTTGCGGTGTCCCCCACATGGCTTGTGGCAAACTGCAAACGGGACTTCTTATGCTTTTCTGTTACAATGGCTTTCTTCTTGCCACTTCCATAAAGGCCAACTAAGTGCAGTGCACGACTAATAGTTGTCCTATGGACAGATTCCCGCACCTGAGCTGTAGATCTCTGCAGCTCGTCCAGAGTCACCATGGGCCTCTTGACTGCATTTTTGATCAGCGCTCGCCTTGTTAAGCCTGTGAGTTTAGGTGGACAGCCTTGTCTTGGTATGTTTACAGTTGAGCCATACGCCTTCCATTTCTGAATGATCGCTTGAACTGTGCTCCGTGGGATGTTCAAGGCTTTGGAAATCTTTTTGTAGCCTAAGCCTGCTTTAAATTTCTCAATAGCTTTATCCGTGACCTGTCTGGTGTGTTCTTTGGACTTCATGGTGTTGTTGCTCCCAATATTCTCTTAGGCCTCTTCCACACTGCAACGTTAAAGTCGCACGTTATAAAATCTTATAATGCAGACTAACGCACAGCAATACTAAGTCTGTGCGACATTCACAGTGCACGTTTTGTTTGTGTGCAACGTGTAGCATTATTAGAAAGTGCTGCATGCTGTGCGTTCTACACGTTATTAGCTGCGTTTTACTGTTTGCACATGCTCAGTAATGATTTGGAAGCATACTTTTCATTGCCTATATGCTCTACTGTATGCGACAATAACGGGGCATTAAAGCAGTATCGTCACCATAAAAATCTAATTTCAACAGCAACTGGTCTGAGTGTATTAAGTGATAAAGATGCTAAGCCTGCATTCAAAACTTTTTCTGCTGTTATGATTTGGAGTTATCACATACTTAAGGAGCACTAGCCCTTTAGTAGTCGTGCCAAAGAATTGCACGCTGGGGGTTCTTTTTATCTATAATCTATTCTTCGTCTTCCATTTCCCTGCCAGCTGCTTATCTGAAACCTAATCCTCTACTCACTTGTGTTTACAAGCAAGGCTGAGGAGACTCAGCGATTGGAGGAGACAAGAAAAAAGTAAAGGGCAGAAATGACATCACGAGTTAGCCTTAACTGTGGGCTAAAGACATGGCCCCCACCAGGAACAGAATTCTTGTCATTTACTGTATAGCATTCACTGAAATCAAAACACGGACAGTATAATACATGTGTTATGTAAGTAGATCAAGTATTTATCTACTTATATATGTGTTTTTTTCCCTGGCATAGTATGGCTGATCCTACTGCTTTAAGTTGCGGTGCGACTTTTTTGGGGCTTTGCGTTTTAATTTGCGTTGCGACTTTAACGTCACATCAAAACGCAACGTCCTACTGTGACAACCTCTGAGGCCGTCATAGAGCAGCTGTATTTGTCCTAACATTAGATTACACACAGGTGCACTCTACTCATTAGCACTCATCAGGCAATGTCTATGGGCAACTGAGTGCACTCAGACTAAAGGGGGCTGAATAATTACGCACACCCCACTTTGCAGTTATGTATTTGTAAAACAATGTTTGGAATCATGTAAGATTCTCGTTCCACTTCTCACGTGTACACCACTTTGTATTGGTCTTTCACGTGGAACTCCATTAAAATTGATTCATGTTTGTGGCAGTAATGTGACAAAATGTGGAAGGGGGCCAAATACTTTTGCGAGTGTGTGCGAGTGTGTGCGAGTGTGTGTGTGTGTGTGTGTGTGTGTGTGTGTGTGTGTGTGTGTGTGTGTGTGTGTGTGTGTGTGTGTGTGTGTACACATACATACCTATAATATAACCCACTATACATATACACACAGGTCATAATACGGTCCGTCTTATTTCCATAGTACTGAGTATTCCACTGAATGGCATAAAAGCTTGCCAACCTTCCCCTCCCTGCTACTACTGCCCCGAAGTATGCTTTGTGAAATGTAAGTGAAGACATTACAGTTTGCAAATCATTTAAATCTCTCTAAAGTAATTAATGGATAGCAATACAAAGAAAAAGCAAACTGTAAAATACTATTGTACAAAAAATAAAGAATTTTAAGTGAATGCCAGAAAAGGGTTTCAAAGAGTTGGTACACAGGTAGCTATAAATATAAAGTGGCATACTACAAAACCAACACCTGTTGAAACATCTCACAACTAATGAGGTTAATTGACAGATAAGTAACATGATGAGGAGTATGGAGAAAAAAAAAACAAAACAAAAAACACATCCTCTAGAGGCCAAATCTTTCAGGCATAAAGATGGGATAGTCAAATAATTTCAAGTGGATGCAGGATTAAACCTTTGTATTCAAATTTATGCAGGAATCGAATTCCAACATTCCAGGATAAATTGGTCCATTTTCAAGCAACAGGATTTGCCTACAAAATTTGCAGAATGCTGCATCAACTCGGAACTATGTACGGTACATCTTATTGACCACCTCTAATCAAAAGTAGTAGGTGGTAAAATTGGTCAGCGATTGGCCAATCATAATTAAAAGGGTGTAGCAGGCTTTAGAATAAAATTTCCTTTCTGCAACTGTCAACATAAATCGTAATGAACACTGTGCACAGGTTAAAAAATTAACATTTTCTAATACATTTTTATACACTTGTGGTTTTTGGACTCAAATCGTAAGTCCAGTTTTGAGCTCCTGTAGGTTCCCGAATGTGAGACTTGAGATTTGTTTTTCCCCTTCAATGTATTAAAAAGTGACAGTGTCTTCACCCTACCAAACCAATTAACCCATTGTGTCACACATACTTGGCCTTAAAGCAGCAGGGGGGGGGGGGGGAGAAATAACTCACTTTCCTTCAGCCACAGACAGTCTTCTTTCTCCCAGGTGTCGTCGCCTGTGGCTGAAGGAAGGTGGGCTGTTACTGCCTGCTCTCCCCTGCCACTGCACCTATACTGGCTACCTATACTGGAGGCATCTATACCTACACTGAGGGCAACTATACTGGGGGCAACTATACTGGAGGCACCTAGCCTATATTGGGGGCCACTATACTGGCTACCTATACTGGAGGCACCTACCTGGCTAGCCTATACTGAGGGCAACTATACAGGCTACCTATACTGGAGGCAACTAGCCTATACGGGGGGGGGCAACTATACTGGCTACCTATACTGGAGGCACCTACCTGGCTAGACTATTTATATAGCGTTGACATCTTCCACAGCGCTGTAGAGAGTATATTGTCTAGTCACTTAACTGTCTCTCAAAGGGGCTCACAATCTAATCCATACTACAGGTGTGTGTGTGTGTGTGTGTGTGTGTGTGTGTGTGTGTGTGTGTGTGTGTGTGTGTGTGTGTGTGTGTGTGTGTGTGTGTGTGTGTGTGTGTGTGTGTGTCGTAGTCTAGGGCCAATTTAGGGGGAAGCGAATTAACTTATCTGTATGTTTTTGGGTTGTGCAGGAAACCAGAGTGCCTG